>NC_140180.1:95150814-95168314 GCF_963971535.1 Notolepis coatsorum
GAGAGAGAGAGAGAGAGAGAGAGAGAGAGAGAGAGAGAGAGAGAGAGAGAGAGAGAGAGAGAGAGAGAGAGAGAGCATTTCCCTGAGCAAATCACAGATTGGCTTCCTACCAAATCACTGTATAACAGACCACATTCTCAGCACCCTAATCGACAACCAAATAAATAAAAACAAAAGCTAATTATACTCTGTTTTGTTGTCTTCCAAAAAGCATTAGACTCAATTTGGCACGAGGGTCTGCTGTACAAACTATTAGAAAGTGGCATTGGAGGGAAAACCTACAACATCATAAAGGCAATGTACACCAACAAAACATCTGAGGTTTGAGGAAAACACACAGACTTCTTTCCTCAAAGCCGTGGGGTTAGACAGGAATACAGTTTGAGTCCAACACACAAAAAAAAACAGATTCAAGATCAAGATCTGTCTGCTGAGCTGTTCAGCCATTGTGTACTGTGATCTGTGCCTAGTGCCAGTGTATGGCAGCCATTGAGCCTGTGTAGCCCAAGGTTGGGTGCTACCAGTGGTGGTGAAGGAGGCAATTTCCACCCTACATTGTGGGGAGCGCTTTGAGTGTCTACAAATGTAATGAATGAATGAATGAAAATTCAAGAGTTTTATTTGTCACATACATACAGATGCAGCACTGAAATTTCAGATCTCTTCTGCTGCTTGTGTGCTGCTTGTGTGCTGCTTGTGTGCCACTTAAGAACTAGCACTCTGGTGTTAATTTTCGGGGGCTGGTGGCTGGGTCCCAACGTGAACAAACGGAGGGTACTTAACTTAAGTGCTTCCCCAGGGAGGCTACTGCCCTCAGACCCCAAGATCATTTTTATATGGGCAGTCTGACTTGGGGTACTGCCCATATATTAGTGTTGCAATTAGGGATGGGTACCGAATTCTGTACTTTTGAGGTACCGAACCAAAACACGTCGGTACTACCGAGTATCGAATCAAGTGAGAGACAAAAAAAAAAAAAAATTAACTTTTTTCTTTTCATGTCAACGTTCACATGCACAATATATGCTTACCTAGGATTTGACTTGATTCAACAACAAAGCAGTCGGAGCAATGACAAGCCGAAAACTGTCGAAATTGTAGTTATTTGAATTTTGGATTTTTTTTTTACGACTGAGGTAGGTAAATTAAATTTCTTGAGACTAAAGTACCGAAAAAAGGTACCGTTGGGTACCGGTATCGATTCACAGGTACCGTTACCGGAATCGGTTCAAATGTGAAAGGTACCCATCCCTAGTTGCAATGCATGATAAGTAAACAGTGAAAAAAGCTAAGGAATCGGATGGAGCTGGGGTGTTTGGGACGAATAAAAATGTAAGATCAAAATCTCCCCAGCCTGTGGGAGGCAGTGGAGGTGTGAAATTTGGCCCGGTCCAGAACAATAGGAGTCACAAAATCACAGCAGGAGAGGCAGGAGAGGAGCAGGAGAGGAGCAGGAGAGGAGCAGCAGATGAGCAGCAGAGGTTTGATTTGTCAGTGCTGCATAGATTCCATGCATAGAATCCATGCTCGCCTAGATTGTGCAAAGAATACAAATAATTAAAAAAAATTAGACATGATAAAAAAAGTCATACGAATAAGATACAGTACTAAACGTAAGAATTAAAAAGTAATAAGTAATAATATACAAATGTACAACATACAAATATACAGTGGATTCAGAATATTGCAAAAAATATATATAATTGTTTTTTAAAGTGACCTTTTTTTAGTGTATTATGCAGTGTTGTACAGTAGTTGAGTCACTAAATCTCGAGTCTGAGTCGAGTCTTGAGTCCCCAGTGTTCGAATCCGAGTCCAAGTTCGAGTCACCAAAGAAGAGCCCGAGTCGAGTCTCTAGTCCGAGTCCGAGTCCAAGTCATCAAGGTTGAGTCCGCTCGACTCTGGCAGTCGAAGAGCTGACGTACAAATAAAAAAAGGTCTACCTGTACATTAAACATAAATGACACAGCGGTCACCGTTTCAAAGGGAGTTTATTTACTTTGTGACACAATAGCCAAACAAATGCACTATAGCCATCAATATTGAATGCCAAATGATTAGGGGCTATTACAAAAAAAACTGTATTCATCAATTAACAAGTCCGAGTCCTCGTCTGCACCTTTCGAGTCCGAATGCAGTCAAGCCTCAAGTCCAAGTCCGAGTCATCAGTATTCAAGTCCAAGTCGAGTCATCAGTATTCAAGTCCAAGTCGAGTCACAAGTCCTGGAAATCAGTCCAGGACTCGAGTACTACAACGTTGGTATTATGTATGAAGGTTCAATCAAGATGTCCTTCAACACGAATCCCACATTGTTATTTTCCAAAACCTTGTTGCCGGTTCATTGCTCTATCATATGGTGTGGTGCGTTACAAAGTAAAAAAAAGATCACACAAAAAATAAACATTCTAGGAACCATTGTTTGAACATTGCTTGTGTTTCTTTGTCCATTAAAAAGCTATTTCCCCCAAACAAGCCAGTTTAAATTGAGATCACTTGATAATAGAAAGGGCTGCTGTTCAATTATATTTTAAAGGCCAACTCTCTCCCTCTCTGTCACTGTATCAGAAGGCAGCCTATTACAAGAACCTCTAATGTCAATTAAAGATAGCAACAGCCACATTATTAGACTTATAGGACTTGACAGTACACACACACACACACACACACACACACACACACACACACACACACACACACACACACACACACACACACACACACACCTATACAAACATATCCTATACCTACACACACAGAAACGCACACACATACATGCATACATACACACACACACATACACATATACATATACAAACATATCCTATACCTACACACACAGAAACGCACACACATACATACACACACACACACACACACACACACACACACACACACACACACACGCAAAAGCACCTAAAATACATACACAACCACACACACACAGACCCTTGCACGCATAGACACACATATACACATACACACAAACACACACCTACACACACACACACACACACACACACACACACACACACACATGCATGGTCTCTACCTCCCTCCTCTCTCTCTTCACCCCTTTTCTCTCTCCAGACACTCTAATCTCCCTCCCTCCCTCCCTCCCTCCGTCGATCCCTCCGGTACTAGTAGTCGGTGAACGTCGGTGGAGTTTTCAGATAAGGTGTCTAGCCTTATTAGCAGCAGCATCTAGTCATGGAGTGGCTACTTTATTCATCTATTCATTCATCTACTTTATTTATTTCACATCCGTTTAGATGTGGCTGCGGAACGGACACGGCTGGGTCCCCCCCCCCATGTCATGGTGGAAATAAATCACAATGCATGTTATTAGTGACAACAGTAGCAACATGCAGCAGCTAACTTGATGGGATAATTTGTGATGGACACAAGTAGTCGAGGTAATCTACTTCAACTTGAAAGACACATTGTATGGCATGGGGGTTTACAGTAAATTAGCTGCTTCCATGATTGTTTTTTTTGTGTCTGAGTACGTCAGGGAAGCCCTTTTTATTGTAATACTGCACTGCATGAAGTTTCAATCCACTTCCTGAAAGTAACCGTGCTAAGCAAACCTAGGAGACAGTAGGCTACACATTTGGCCATTGTAAGGGTACTGAAGGGGTAGCCAACAAAATGCCCACTCAACCATCGAAAAGTTAAGAATACTAAACATGACACTTTCCACCATCTGGTTCTGTGTTCTGGTTCTGTGCTGGTGCTAATGATTCTAGTTATGTGCTGGTGCTAGTAAGTCTAGTTCTGTGCTGGTGCTAGTAAGTCTAGTTCTGAACTGGTGCACTGACAACCTTCTAAGAAGATCTTGTAACCTATAATCACAACTCTGCTTTGCTACACAATGTTGTTGTAACTAAGATATTCACCTATAATCACAACCCTGCTTAGTAACACAATGTTGTTGTAACTAAGATATTCACCTATAATCACAACCCTGCTTAGTAACACAATGTTGTTGTAACTAAGATATTCACCTATAAGTACAACCCTGCTTAGCTACACAATGTTGTTGTTACTAAGAGATTTGTTGGTGAAAAAATCTATGTTGTGCATAGACCACTAGATTTATCAGCTTCTAATGCACATTTCCTGTGCACATTTCCTGGTTGATAAGAAGATGACCTCGACAATAGCGAATGTTATAAACACAAAACTGTTCTGACACCACAGTATCGATATAACCAAGAGATTTGCTGAAAAGAAGTAATCGTTTTCAAGTATAGATCACTATATTTACTAATCTAAAGTGTGCTCTGCCAATACATTCTTCTACCCAGACATTAACACATTGGCCGCCAACGACGATTATATACGTGTTTGTCCGACAACCGTTGAACGCCAACCACGTTATTTGATCGTTATTTCTTTTATTCGATATTTCTATTCATTATAGGCCCACTGACTCTGGGTTTAATTTAATTAAATTTCAAACCTTTATTTTAACTCGAAAGGCAACTGAGGTTTCCCTCATTTACAGTCACGTCGAGTGTACATACAGAAATGAGCAACAAAAAAAAGCATATAAAATCACAACAAAGAGACAACAAGATGAGGCAAAAAGCAAGGATAACAAATCAATTAAAACACGTAGCTACAACTTGATTGACAAAGGTTGGAGACGAAGGCTCCAAACTTTGCAACATAGGGGAGAATCCCAGCTCCATAACATTGGGAATCGCATTGAAAATGCCTAAGTGCAATACCGGCCGCATCACGCTAGATGGCGGTATCGAGCACCCTTTCTAACATTGTATCCTGGGCTGTGGGATGGCCAAAGGTTTCGGGTAAAATGTTTCCTTGTCTGGCAAGACGAAGGTTCTGCCGGTTACATTGAAGCCCGTCAAATATGCCTGATCCATATGTTATGGTGGATTATGCCGTCGAGCAAATGGACATTGGATGTACCAGATGGCGATCAAGAAATTGGAATATTGTTTTTGGAATACTCCCGATCACAGGTAAGGACGATTTGACGTACATTTAAGTTTTAGTCTTAGTCATGTGTCAAGTGCTCCTTTTTCGTTTTCATCATATTTAGTCATCCTCATTTATTTTTCGTTTAGTCAGTTTTAGTCAACTAAATGTCTGAGCATTTTAGTCTTTTTTCGACGAAAACGGATGACATTTTTGTCTATTTTTAGTTAACACATCCACCGCCAATCCCGTTGTACAGCGTGTTTGCCGGCCATGCGAATTCTGCCAAACCACGCTGTACAGCGATATTGAGATAATTTTTTATTTTTTCGCCATGGCATTCATAATTCCGCCACCCAGTCCTTTCTTCCTCCCGAGGGAGTTAACGGCGATCATCCTGATCGGAGTGTATATTCCACCGCAAGCCAGGAACAACGTTGCGCTCTCCAGACTCCACGACGAGGTAAATAGAATACAAGCGGCGAACGTTAACGCCGCCATTTTGGTTCTGGGTGATTTCAATAGCGCCAATCTGAGAAAGGTATTACATGACTTCTATCAGCATGTGACTTGCAACACCAGAGGCGGTAACATCCTAGATCACTGTTACACGCAATTTAAAGGTGGCTACAAGGCTCATTCTGATAGTGGCTTTGGTAAATCAGATCACGCGTCAATCTTTCTTTCACCAATGTACAAACAGAGAATCAAAAGTACTCCTGTAGTCTCGCGAGAGGTGCAGAAATGGGATTTGACGTCAGAGGAGACGCTCCGGTCTGCGTTTCACTGCAAAGACTGGAATGTGTTCCGCGACACAGATAACATTAATGTCTACACGGAAACAGTGCTGAACTATGTTTGTACTATGGTGGAAGAAACAATCCCCACTACCAAAATGAGAGTTTACCCAAATCAAAAACCCTGGGTAGACAAATCCGTCCGTGAAGCTCTGAGAGAGCGCACCAAAGCATACAACGACGGCCTAGTGGCAGGCAACATGAATGACCACAAGGTGGCGCGATACAACGTAAGGAGGACAGTGTCAGAGGCCAAACGGCGCTACAGGGATAAAATTGAACTCCAGTTTGAACAAGCTGACTCTAGAGCTATGTGGCAGGGGCTCAAAACGATGACAGACTACAAAGGCGCCTCCCTCAAACTGAACAGTGACATCTCCTTAGCAAATGACCTCAATACCTTCTATGCGAGGTTTGATGCTGGTAATAACAACACCAGCTCACAAGCCACGGCAATGGGGGGGGGGGGGGGGTCGGCTGCTGATGGAGGCGCAGTGTTCAGGGTAACAGAGCATGAGGTGAGGCGGACCTTTAAAAAAGTGAATATCAGGAAGGCAGCAGGTCCGGACGGCATCCCCGGCCGCGTCCTAAAAGTCTGTGCCGACCAACTGGCCCCAGTATTCACTGACATCTTCAACCTGTCCTTAGAACAGGCTGTCATCCCCACCTGCCTGAAGAAGTCCACTATTATCCCTGTACCCAAAAAATCCAAGCCTGCTTGCCTCAACGACTACCGCCCTGTAGCTCTCACCTCCATAGCCATGAAGTGCTTTGAGAAGCTAGTAAAGGGCTACATCTGCTCCTCCCTCCCCATCAACATGGACCCCCTGCAATTTGCATACCGCCCCAACAGGTCCACGGAGGACGCCATAGCCCATGTGCTGCACACAGCAGCATCACACCTGGACAAGAGGCAGGGGAACTATGTGAGAATGCTATTCATCGACTACAGCTCGGCATTCAATACCATAGTCCCCTCCATACTCATAGCCAAGCTCAGGAACCTGGGCTTGAACTATGACCTCTGCCAGTGGGTCTTGGACTTCCTGACTGGCAGACCCCAGGTGGTGAGAGCAGGCAACTGCACCTCCTCATCCATCACCCTCAACATAGGGGCCCCCCAGGGCTGTGTTCTGAGTCCCCTCCTCTACTCCCTGTACACACACGACTGTGTGGCTCAGCGGAGTAGCAATACAATCATCAAATTTGCTGACGACACAGTGGTGGTGGGCCTGATCTCTGCCAACGACGAGAGGGCCTACCTGGAAGAGGTCAAGGTCCTGGCGGGATGGTGCCAGGAAAACAGCCTCTCCCTGAACGTCAGCAAAACAAAGGAGATGATTGTGGACTTCAGGAGGTCGGGGGTCAAGGACTACAGCCCCCTCAGCATCGACGGGGCACCGGTTGAGAGAGTCAACAGCTTTAAGTACCTCGGAGCCTACATATCCGAGGACTTGACATGGACCACACACATTGACAGTGTTGTGAAGAAGGCACGACAACGCCTCTACTTCCTCAGGCGCCTAAGGAAGTTCCAAGTCAGTCAGAAGATCCTTAAGAACTTCTACTCATGTACAATAGAGAGCATCTTGACCGGCAACATCACCTCCTGGTTTGGGAATAGCACTGCACAAGACCGAAGCAGACTACAAAGAGTGACACGTTCAGCCGAACGCACAATTGGAGGGGGGCTCCCCACCCTCCAGAACATTTACAACAAGCGTTGCAGGGGCAAGGCTAAGAGAATCATTAAAGACTCCAGTCACCCGAACAACTGCCTCTTTGAACTGCTGCGGTCAGGCAAGCGATACCGGAGTCTCAAGGCGAGCACAGAAAGACTCAGAAGAAGCTTCTATCCCCAGGCCATCAGGCTGCTAAACGAACAATGAATGAACACTACACAACAACAACCACCATAGATCCTCCCCTACACAACAATAACCACCAAACGCACATAGCACACACATCCACACGCACACACTCACTTTAAACAAACACACTGTAGCACCCACTCCACACACTTTATAGCACACACCCACTTTAAACAAACACACTGTAGCACCCACTCCCCACACTTTATATTTATTGATGAAGGATTGCACTACAACTCGTACACCTTACTGTAAATTGTACCTAAATTGTACCTCATCCCATTTCTGCTTTGCACTATATAGTACTGTACATTAGTACACTGCATAGTATTGTATAATATATAGTAACTCAGAACATTGTACATATGTCTATACCGAACACTGTGACCTCATTTTCTTCTTCTAAACTACATGTATACTATGTTATTTGATACTATCTTGTCTAGCACAGTCTCTGGAGCGTAACAGTAAGAAGCATTTTGTATGAAAGTATTCTGTACTTCTGTATGACAACTATTAAAGAAACTTGAAACTTGAAACAGCCTCTGGTGATACAGTGGGACCCTGCACAATAGTGCAACGCCTCAATACCGCCGCCTGGTGGATGATCGGGCGAGTTACTACCGGAAGTGGCCATCGGTGCATCTGGGAAATCCGTCCGGCAGTCACATATCGTTGCGGGACTACAGACAAACACTGGCGTGCATATGGATCGCTGCCATAACTCAATAATCGATATGATTTGGGCGTTTATTGCGCCATACAAACCGGAAATGGATCTAGTAGATCGACATCAAATAAGTGTGATCTTTTTTCTCCAGTCTCATCGGCGAACGGTAAGAGGACAGTAACGTTACTTTCAGCTTGATTGTTTATTCTTTTCACTGCAAACCGATCTGATTAATATATCACCCATACTACATAAAGCATTTACTGACGATCACGGAATTATAAACGACCCCCCCCCCTTTCATCCGCGCATGAAGAATCATAACGTATAGGATCATATTCAGTTGAATTTTTTAATATAGCGTGTATCGGCAATAAACGGCAGTTGATAATCTATATATGCGTGTATGCCTATAACTCACGTTCTATGAATTACTGCAGAAAAAACGATAAAAACATACTTATATTCTAGAAGGTATTTTTGGAATCTATGAATGAAAAAGTATAACGTTCCTACATCCTGAACGATAGATAATCGATGTTGAATGGGCCATAGTAATGTCAATTTAGCAATACAATTTAAAAAGTTATAGCCCTGCAAAGAAAGTGAACATCTCCATAGGCTTAGAGTGGTGACAGTGAGCCTACATTGATGGATATAACCGTGGCAGGGAATGTGTTAATGTACAGAAAAAATATATTATATAAATTATAAACTTTTTTTTTCTTTTCTTTTTTACAGCTACTGTTTTATATATACTGTTTTCTTTTGGTAATAACTAGAAAGTAATGGTATTTATTCAACAACAGGTGATTGTATAGATTAGTATTAGTATCATTAAAAGTTCTATGCTCAACTATGTGTGAGGTTTTGCCCGCTGCTCACTACCTTTTCTCTGTCTTCTTTAAGCCTACTGTTAGGAATTCCCTATTCTCTGTCTTCTTTAAGCCTACTGTTAGGAATTCCCTACTCACTCTCTCTAGCCCCCACCCTCTCGTTCCTTACCCTTAGTGGCCACACCTGTTTGATATTCTATTATCTCTCGCACCTGTGGTGGCAGGCTAATTAGTCCCCCTGTGGGCTTTAAATACCAGGGCGCTTCCCCTCGTTTTGGCGTGGGGTCGTGTTGTATACTTGCCGAGTCATATTCTCTAAAACATCTAGACTCTTTCGGGAGATCCTCTGTCTGCCTATGCTGTTCCATTCTCCGGCGTCGAGATGTTTGCTCCAGCCTTCGCCTGCTGTCGCCGTTGCCTGAGAGTGGGACTGGTCTGCGCTCCCTAGACTTCCACGGGAGGCATCCCAGTCTTCCACTTCAGACCCCCCGCGCAGCTGTCGTCCTGACGCACATCCAGACCAGCGCAGACGCTCTCCAGTCCACAGCGCGCAACGCGCATCTTCCAAGGACGCTCGAGCTTGGCACGCTCTCCAGACCAGCGCGCAACGCGCATCTTCCAGACCTTCGAGCTTGGCACGCTCCTCCGTACCAGCGCACTGACGCGCATCTTCCAGACCTTCGAGCTTGGCACGCTCCTCCGTACCGGCGCACAGACGCGCATCTTCCAGACCTTCGAGCTTGGCACGCTCCTCCGTACCAGCGCTCTGACGCGCATCTTCCAGACCTTCGTGCTTGGCACACTCCTCCTGGCAGACGCACCCCGATGCGTCTCTCTGTTCCGACGCGCACACCAAGGTGTGGTGCGCCACTCTGTTCCTCGGCTCCGACAGTGGCTACCCGGTGGACGACATCCTCGCCACCGCCACTGTTCCAGCTCCCTGTTCCGACGCGCACACCAAGGTGTGGCGCGCACTCTGTTCCTCGGCTCCGACAGTGGCTACCCGGTGGACGACATCCTCGCCACCGCCACTGTTCCAGCTCCCTGTTCCGACGCGCACACCAAGGTGTGGCGCGCACTCTGTTCCTCGGCTCCGACAGTGGCTACCCGGTGGACGACATCCTCGCCACCGCCACTGTTCCAGCTCCCTGTTCCGACGCGCACACCAAGGTGTGGCGCGCACTCTGTTCCTCGGCTCCGACAGCGGCTACCCGGTGGACGATGCCCTCGTCACCGCCACTGTTCCAGCACTCTGTTCCTCGGCTCCGACAGCGGCTACCCGGTGGACGATGCCCTCGTCACCGCCACTGTTCCAGCACTCTCTCCCTCGGCTCGGACAGCCAGCCGCCCCGGTGGCGATGCCTTCGTTCCCGTTGCTGTCCCTGTACCATTACGCATGCGCCTGGGTGAGTTTTGATTGTGATGTCACTCACCCAGCGTAGTGCCCTTGCCCCCGTTCCCGCTGCTGTCCCCGTACCTTTACGCATACGCCTGGGTGAGTTTTGATTGTGATGTCACTCACTCAGCGTAATGCCTCTTGCCCCCGTTCCCGCTGCTGTTCCTGTACCTTTACGCATACGCCTGGGTGAGTTTTGATTGTGATGTCACTCTCCCAGCGTATTGCCTCTGTTAGTTAGTTTGGACATTTCATCTCCCAGCGTATTGCCTCTGTTAGTTAGTTTGGACATTTCATCTCCCAGCGTATTGCCTCTGTTAGTTAGTTTGGACATTTCATCTCCCAGCGTAATGCCTCTGTTTTTGGTTCTCACTTTGAATAGTATTTTTGGACTTTACATCTCCCCCTGTGTGTTTGTCACACGAAGATATTATTACTTTGTTCACTTTGTTATTTGGACTGTTCTGCACCTGCTCTGTTTTTTCCCTTTTGTGCATTAACTATCTCCTCTGTCCTGCAGAGCGGCCCAGATGATTTCCACCAGTCCTCCCAGTTCCTCCCTGTTTCCCAGCCCGCCTCCGCGGGCCTCAGTCCCCTCTGTTCCCTAGTTCTCCCCTTTCTAGTTCCACCTAGTTCCTGGTCCCAAGTTCTCCCCTTCTAGTTCCACCTAGTTCCTGTTCCCTAGTTCTCCCCTTTCTAGTTCCACCTAGTTCCTGGTCCCAAGTTCTCCCCTTCTAGTTCCACCTAGTTCCTGTTCCCTAGTTCTCCCCTTTCTAGTTCCACCTAGTTCCTGGTCCCAAGTTTCTCCCCTTCTAGTTCCACCTAGTTCCTTGTCCCTAGTTCCCTTAGTCCCCGTTTCTCCTGTTCCCTAGCTCTCCTAGTCCCTAGTCCTCTCTCCCTAGTTCTCCTTGTCCCTGGTTTACCTAGTCTCTAGTTCCTCTGTCCCAAGGCGTTCCCTTAACCTTCCCTTAGGCGTTCCCTTACTTTCCCTTAGTGTTCCCTTTTCCTGCCCGCCTCTTAAAGGCACCTTTCCTTCCCCTCATATTATATTCCTGTATTTGTGATTCTCCCTTAAAGG
The DNA here is from genome assembly GCF_963971535.1 of Notolepis coatsorum. Classification (NCBI taxonomy): domain Eukaryota; kingdom Metazoa; phylum Chordata; class Actinopteri; order Aulopiformes; family Paralepididae; genus Notolepis; species Notolepis coatsorum. The sequence goes on from NC_140180.1 coordinate 95,162,408, forward strand.
GACAGTGCCCTTTTCCCTGTATTTCCCTGTTGTTCAATAAATATCTGTTTCTTGGCAAACCATCATACCTGTCTTGTGTTGTGCGATTGGGGTCGGTTACAAACCATAACAGTACGACCCCACCAAATCGACGACCCCAGCCAGCACAGACGGTGTATGTTGAGTTTGCCTTTTTTTTTCTTGTCCCCTCTAGCTTCCCTGTTAGCCCAGTTTAGCTTCCCTGTTAGTCCTGTTTAGCTCCCTTGTTAGCCTGTTACTCCCCTGTTTTGCTTGTTAGTCTCCCCGGTTAGCTCCCCTGTTTGCTTCCCGTTTTGCCCTGTTTGACCCCCCTGTAGCTAGCCATGCCCTGGCAGCTAACCCAGTTTCCCTCTGCATGGCCCCGGTCTGCTAGCTTGGCCCCGGCTGTTAGCACAGCCTCTATGTTAATGCAGCCTTGCAGCTGACATAGGCCCTGTAGCTAGCCAGGCCCAAGCAGCTAACCCGGTCCCTCTGCTGGCCTCCACTTTTTTGTGTAGTTTATCCTACTGCTAGGACTGCCCTTTCAGCTAGCAAGGTCAGTTTTTCTCACACAGCTAGGACTGTCCTTCCAGCTAGCTTGTGCTCTCATGCTGGTCCAGCCCTGTCTGCCAGCCTAGCTCCGGCAGCTAGCGCAGCCTCTATGTTGATGTAGCAGTACAGCTAGCATAGGCCCTGTAGCTATCAGTGCCCTGGCAGCTACCCTTTCCCTCTGCTAGCCTGGCTCCGGCAGCTTGCGCAGCCTCTATGTTGATGTAGCAGTACAGCTAGCATAGGCCCTGTAGCTATCAGTGCCCTGGCAGCTAACCTTCCCTCTGCTAGCCCTTTCCCGGTGCTTCCATGGTTACCCCTTAGCTACCCTGCTCGCCCCTCAGTTCCTCTAGACCAGTTCTCTAGACCCAGTTCCTCTAGACCAGTTTCTCTAGACCAGTTCTCTAGACCAGTTCTCTAAACCAGTTCTCTAGACCCAGTTCCTCTAGACCAGTTCCCCCAGTTGCCCCTCTGCTACCCTAGTTACCCCTCGGCGACCCTGTTTCTTTTGCTAGCCCCACTCTTGTGGTGGCTTCCCCTGCTGGCTTGGCCAGTACCTCTTGTTTTGCCCCCTGCCACTCTGTCTGTATTTGTTTTGGGTCGCCGGGTGGCTCCCGTTGGAGGGGGGGATACTGTGAGGTTTTGCCCGCTGCTCACTACCTTTTCTCTGTCTTCTTTAAGCCTACTGTTAGGAATTCCCTATTCTCTGTCTTCTTTAAGCCTACTGTTAGGAATTCCCTACTCACTCTCTCTAGCCCCCACCCTCTCGTTCCTTACCCTTAGTGGCCACACCTGTTTGATATTCTATTATCTCTCGCACCTGTGGTGGCAGGCTAATTAGTCCCCCTGTGGGCTTTAAATACCAGGGCGCTTCCCCTCGTTTTGGCGTGGGGTCGTGTTGTATACTTGCCGAGTCATATTCTCTAAAACATCTAGACTCTTTCGGGAGATCCTCTGTCTGCCTATGCTGTTCCATTCTCCGGCGTCGAGATGTTTGCTCCAGCCTTCGCCTGCTGTCGCCGTTGCCTGAGAGTGGGACTGGTCTGCGCTCCCTAGACTTCCACGGGAGGCATCCCAGTCTTCCACTTCAGACCCCCCGCGCAGCTGTCGTCCTGACGCACATCCAGACCAGCGCAGACGCTCTCCAGTCCACAGCGCGCAACGCGCATCTTCCAAGGACGCTCGAGCTTGGCACGCTCTCCAGACCAGCGCGCAACGCGCATCTTCCAGACCTTCGAGCTTGGCACGCTCCTCCGTACCAGCGCACTGACGCGCATCTTCCAGACCTTCGAGCTTGGCACGCTCCTCCGTACCGGCGCACAGACGCGCATCTTCCAGACCTTCGAGCTTGGCACGCTCCTCCGTACCAGCGCTCTGACGCGCATCTTCCAGACCTTCGTGCTTGGCACACTCCTTCTGGCAGACGCACCCCGATGCGTCTCTCTGTTCCGACGCGCACACCAAGGTGTGGTGCGCCACTCTGTTCCTCGGCTCCGACAGTGGCTACCCGGTGGACGACATCCTCGCCACCGCCACTGTTCCAGCTCCCTGTTCCGACGCGCACACCAAGGTGTGGCGCGCACTCTGTTCCTCGGCTCCGACAGTGGCTACCCGGTGGACGACATCCTCGCCACCGCCACTGTTCCAGCTCCCTGTTCCGACGCGCACACCAAGGTGTGGCGCGCACTCTGTTCCTCGGCTCCGACAGTGGCTACCCGGTGGACGACATCCTCGCCACCGCCACTGTTCCAGCTCCCTGTTCCGACGCGCACACCAAGGTGTGGCGCGCACTCTGTTCCTCGGCTCCGACAGCGGCTACCCGGTGGACGATGCCCTCGTCACCGCCACTGTTCCAGCACTCTGTTCCTCGGCTCCGACAGCGGCTACCCGGTGGACGATGCCCTCGTCACCGCCACTGTTCCAGCACTCTCTCCCTCGGCTCGGACAGCCAGCCGCCCCGGTGGCGATGCCTTCGTTCCCGTTGCTGTCCCTGTACCATTACGCATGCGCCTGGGTGAGTTTTGATTGTGATGTCACTCACCCAGCGTAGTGCCCTTGCCCCCGTTCCCGCTGCTGTCCCCGTACCTTTACGCATACGCCTGGGTGAGTTTTGATTGTGATGTCACTCACTCAGCGTAATGCCTCTTGCCCCCGTTCCCGCTGCTGTTCCTGTACCTTTACGCATACGCCTGGGTGAGTTTTGATTGTGATGTCACTCTCCCAGCGTATTGCCTCTGTTAGTTAGTTTGGACATTTCATCTCCCAGCGTATTGCCTCTGTTAGTTAGTTTGGACATTTCATCTCCCAGCGTATTGCCTCTGTTAGTTAGTTTGGACATTTCATCTCCCAGCGTAATGCCTCTGTTTTTGGTTCTCACTTTGAATAGTATTTTTGGACTTTACATCTCCCCCTGTGTGTTTGTCACACGAAGATATTATTACTTTGTTCACTTTGTTATTTGGACTGTTCTGCACCTGCTCTGTTTTTTCCCTTTTGTGCATTAACTATCTCCTCTGTCCTGCAGAGCGGCCCAGATGATTTCCACCAGTCCTCCCAGTTCCTCCCTGTTTCCCAGCCCGCCTCCGCGGGCCTCAGTCCCCTCTGTTCCCTAGTTCTCCCCTTTCTAGTTCCACCTAGTTCCTGGTCCCAAGTTCTCCCCTTCTAGTTCCACCTAGTTCCTGTTCCCTAGTTCTCCCCTTTCTAGTTCCACCTAGTTCCTGGTCCCAAGTTCTCCCCTTCTAGTTCCACCTAGTTCCTGTTCCCTAGTTCTCCCCTTTCTAGTTCCACCTAGTTCCTGGTCCCAAGTTTCTCCCCTTCTAGTTCCACCTAGTTCCTTGTCCCTAGTTCCCTTAGTCCCCGTTTCTCCTGTTCCCTAGCTCTCCTAGTCCCTAGTCCTCTCTCCCTAGTTCTCCTTGTCCCTGGTTTACCTAGTCTCTAGTTCCTCTGTCCCAAGGCGTTCCCTTAACCTTCCCTTAGGCGTTCCCTTACTTTCCCTTAGTGTTCCCTTTTCCTGCCCGCCTCTTAAAGGCACCTTTCCTTCCCCTCATATTATATTCCTGTATTTGTGATTCTCCCTTAAAGGGACAGTGCCCTTTTCCCTGTATTTCCCTGTTGTTCAATAAATATCTGTTTCTTGGCAAACCATCATACCTGTCTTGTGTTGTGCGATTGGGGTCGGTTACAAACCATAACACTATGCTTCACCCACGGAAAGGTTGTTGGCACATTGGTTCCACACGGACATTATACGTTGTTGCGCACTTCCTCCTATCCAGAAGGCTCCGTTTAGGTTAGCTACTGTAGTAACAGAGGCTCTGTTGTGATTTTAAATGCACAATAAATATTCAACATTCTCTTTTGAGACTCCGCCTCAGACTCTTATCATTTGGCACTAAAAGCTAAACATTGTCACCGGTATGGCTGTCTGCAACATGTCATTAATTGTGTGTGAGAGGTCGATCAGTTAGCCACATTAGCGTGAGCTAGGTTAGCCACTAGCTAACGAGAGCTAGATGGAAATACAAAATGTTTTACGTTACTGGTGAAAAGGTGATTTACCTTGGAATACTCCTTTGCCAACTTGCTGTACTTTGCTTGCAGGTCTGCAGCTGGATTATGAATAGTCCCAACTTTAGCCAAGGTAACGTTAAAGCTAAAACTAGCTTTTCAAATAGCTCTTCAGCTAATGCTAATAACATAGCTCCCCGTCACACTGCTCAACTCGGGACGAGGGCATTAAGAGAAGTTATAATTATTTTGTCTCGTCTTGTAATATTATTCATTTTAAACATGTTTATTTTATTTCTAGGGCTAAAAAAAATAAAAATAAAATCTTCTCTCTTTTAACCAGGGAGGGCGGCGCTCTAGCGCCCACTATGGACAAACCGCCACTGGTGTGTGGAGGTTGTGGTTTGGTCGACAAAATGTTTGATAAAAACGCTAAAACTGGGTCAACTTCGATCATTTTTTTCCCTCTTCATGAAAGTCAGCGTTGGCCTAGTCACATTGTTTATTGAACAAAAATACAACCTGCAAGTTGGCCTTTAAGTAAGATGGTGAGCTACTTGTACTTTACGTGAGTATTTTCCCTTTAAAACATCGTTCTTCCATCTCAGAAATATAGCAAAAGTACGACCATTTATTAATCAGAACGATGCTGAGAAGCTAATTCATGCATTCATATCTAGCCGGTTAGACTACTGTAATGCACTTTTCACAGGTCTCCCCAAGAAAACCACAGAGAGGCTTCAGCTAATCCAAAACTCTGCAGCCCGACTGCTAACTAGAACCAAAAGGAGAGAGCACATTAGTCCAGTCCTAGCCGCTTTACACTGGCTTCCCGTAACATTTAGAATTGACTTTAAGGTCCTTCTCCTTACATACAAAGCTCTAAATGGACAGGGACCTAGCTACATCGCCAACACTCTAATAAATTACACACCAGCAAGAACACTGCGATCATCAGCTGCTGGACTACTAGAGGCTCCCAGAAGCAGTCAAAAGAGGATCGGTAATGCAGCCTTTATCAACTATGCCCCAAAACTATGGAACAAACTACCCCAAAACATCAGGGAAGCCAACTCGCTAGACATCTTTAAAAGACAGCTTAAAACCTATCTCTTTGCTCAGGCATTTCACTGATAGTTATCTGCTACCACCTAGTGGCAAGAGGAAACATCAGGGATATCCTGACACAACTTGTATTTATTCTTACCCTGCCTACTCTTTTACACTGCCTATCAAACTCATGTGTCGGTTATTGCACTTTTTACTTCTTACTGATGACTATTTTTAAACTGAATCATTTTAAACTATTCTTATTTATTGCTAGATCCAAATGTGAAACACTGCGGGTTGTGACGCACACACACACAGTCACACACACACAGTCACACACACACACACACACACAATCACACACAAACACACACACACACCGACATACACACATACACACACACACACAGACACACACACCGACATACACACACACACACACACACACACACACACACACAGTCACACACAGACACACACACACCGAGTTGTAGTAGCGTTGTAGTTGTAGATCTAGGTTAACTGTGTCCTGGTAGAGTAGTAGTAGATCTAGGTTAACTGTGTCCTGGAGTGGTAGTTGTAGAGTAGATCTAGGTTAACTGTGTCCTGGAGTAGAGTAGTAGTAGTTGTAGCGTTGTAGTTGTAGATCTAGGTTAACTGTGTCCTGGTAGTTGTAGAGTAGTAGTAGATCTAGGTTAACTGTGTCCTGGTAGAGTAGTAGTAGTTGTAGCGTTGTAGTTGTAGATCTAGGTTAACTGTGTCCTGGTAGTTGTAGAGTAGTAGTAGATCTAGGTTAACTGTGTC
>NC_140180.1:95173314-95213265 GCF_963971535.1 Notolepis coatsorum
AGTCTGGGTAAATGAGTTAGTCCGGGTAAATGAGTTAGTCTGGGTAAATGAGTTAGTCCGGGTAAATGAGTTAGTCCAGGTAAATTAGTTAGTCTGGGTAAATAAGTTAGTCCAGGTAAATGAGTTAGTCTGGGTAAATGAGTTAGTCCAGGTAAATTAGTTAGTCTGGGTAAATAAGTTAGTCCAGGTAAATGAGTTAGTCTGGGTAAATGAGTTAGTCTGGGTAAATGAGTTAGTCCAGGTAAATGAGTTAGTCTGGGTAAATGAGTTAGTCCAGGTAAATGAGTTAGTCTGGGTAAATGAGTTAGTCTGGGTAAATGAGTTAATCTGGGTAAATGAGTTAGTCCAGGTAAATGAGTTAGTCTGGGTAAATGAGTTAGTCCAGGTAAATGAGTTAGTCCAGGTAAATGAGTTAGTCTGGGTAAATGAGTTAGCCTGGGTAAATGAGTTAGCTCGGGTAAATGAGTTAGCCCGGGTAAATGAGTTAGTCTGGGTAAATAAGTTAGTCCAGGTAAATGAGTTAGTCTGGGTAAATGAGTTAGCCCGGGTAAATGAGTTAGTCTGGGTAAATAAGTTAGTCCAGGTAAATGAGTTAGTCTGGGTAAATGAGTTAGTCTGGGTAAATGATTGACCACTGTTGTAGCCAAGGAGCGTCTGCCCCGAAAGCGATCCCAGACGAGCGCTGATTGCAACTAGAAGGGGGCAGAATAAGACCAACAAGCTCTTTTTTTTGACTCGCACGTCCGAATGGCATGGAAGCGGATGGCCATTTTGGATAATCACGCTGAATTATTGCGGTACATACATTACAAAAACCTTTGTGAAACACACATTTTCGGTGGGATTTTTATAAACTTTCGACTTGTATGACTGTAAGACTTCAGGCTATGGAACCGTTATGTTTTCCAGCTCCTACCTTTCAGCTGGAACCCCAAAACAGGCATCTGGCAACAAGTCGAATATAACGAAGACATAACGAATACACCGAAACGGTGATTGACTATGTCTGTACTCAGGTAGAAGTAATAATCCCCACCACCAAAATTAATATCTACCCAAATCAAAAGCCCTGGGTAGACAAATCCGTCCGTGAGGCTCTGAAAGTGCGCACATCAGCATACAACACCGGGCTGGTGACAGGCAACATGGAAGAACACAAGATGGCAAGATACAACGTCAGGAGAGCAGTAATAGAGGCAAAACGGCGTTACAGGGATAAAGTTGAACTTCAGTTTGAACAGGCTGACTCTAGAGGCATGTGGCAGGGCCTCAGAACAATGACAGACTACAAAGGAACCCCCCTCAAACTGAACAGTGACATCTCCTTAGCAAATGATCTCAACTCCTTCTATGCGAGGTTTGAGGCTGTGAATAACAACACCAGCCTACAAACCACGGCAATGGGGGGGGGGGGGGGTCTGCTGATGGAGACTCAGTGTTCAGGGTAACAGAGCATGAGGTGAGACGGATCTTTAAAAAAGTGGATATCAGGAAGGCAGCAGGACCGGACGGCATCCCCGGCCGCGTCCTAAAAGTCTGTGCCGACCAACTGGCCCCGGTATTCACTGACATCTTCAACCTGTCCTTGGAACAGGCCGTCATCCCCACCTGTCTGAAGAAGTCCACCATCATCCCTGTACCCAAAAAATCTACGCCCGCTTGCCTCAACGACTACCGCCCTGTAGCCCTCACCTCCATAGCCATGAAGTGCTTTGAGAAGCTAGTGAAGGGCTACATCTGTTCCTCCCTCCCCATCAACCTGGACCCTCTGCAATTTGCATATCGCCCCAACAGGTCCACGGAGGACGCCATAGCCCATGTGCTGCACACAGCAGCATCACATCTGGACAAGAGGAAGGGGAACTATGTGAGAATGCTGTTCATCGACTACAGCTCAGCATTCAATACCATAGTCCCCTCCAAACTCATAGCCAAGCTCAGGGACCTGGGCTTGAACTATGACCTGTGCCAGTGGGTCCTGGACTTCCTGACGGGCAGACCCCAGGTGGTAAGAGCCGGCAACTGCACCTCCTCATCCATCACGCTCAACATAGGGGCCCCCCAGGGCTGTGTTCTGAGCCCCCTCCTCTACTCCCTGTACACACATGACTGCGTAGCACAGCGGAACAACAACACCATCATCAAATTTGCTGATGACACAGTAGTGGTGGGCCTGATCTCTGCCAACGACGAAAGGGCCTACCTGGAAGAGGTAGAGAACCTGTCACAGTGGTGTCAGGAGAACTGCCTCTCCCTGAACGTCAGCAAAACAAAAGAGATGATTGTGGACTTCAGGAGGTCGGGGGTCAAGGACTACAGCCCCCTCAGCATCGACGGGGCACCAGTTGAGAGAGTGAACAGTTTCAAGTACCTCGGAGCCCACATATCCGAGGACTTGACATGGACCACACACATTGACAGTGTTGTGAAGAAGGCACGACAACGCCTCTACTTCCTCAGGCGCCTAAGGAAGTTCCAAGTCAGTCAGAAGATCCTTAGGAACTTCTACTCATGTACAATAGAGAGCATCCTGACCGGCAACATCACCTCCTGGTTTGGGAATAGCACTGCACAAGACCGTAGCAGACTACAAAGAGTGACACGTTCAGCCGAACGCACAATTAGAGGGGGGCTTCCCACCCTCCAGAACATTTACAACAAGCGGTGCAAGGGGAAGGCTAAGAGAATTATTAAGGACTCGAGCCACCCGAACAACTGCCTCTTTGAACTGCTGCCGTCAGGCAAGCGATACCGGAGTCTTATGGCGAGCACAGAAAGACTCAGAAGGAGCTTCTATCCCCAGGCCATCAGGCTGCTAAACGAACAATAAATCGCTAAACGAACAATAATCACTATGCAACAACCATCAAATGCACACAGCACACACACCCACAAGCACACACTCACTCAAACAAACAACACACTGCAGCACCCACTCTCCACACTTTAGATCACACAAACACACTTACACTTTATATTTATTGATAAAGGATTTGCACTACAACTCGTACACCTACTGTGAATTGTACCTAAACTGCACCTCGTCCATTTATGCCTTGCACTATATAGTATTGTATATTAGTACACTGCACAGTATTGTATATTGTATGGTAACTACGTCTACGAACATTGTACATATGTCTAAACTGAACACTGTGACCTCTTTTTTTACTTCTAATTTTTACTATGTTTTTATTTCATACTTATCTTGTCATGCACAGTCTCTGGAGCGCAACAGTAAGAAGCATTTTGTACAAAAGTATTCTGTACTTCTGTATGACAACTATTAAAGAAACTTGAAACTTGAAGTCAACACAAAAGTAAGGAGCAAAAATTTTATTTCAGTGTGTTCAAACAAAAGGTTATCCTATAACCTAGTTATATGAATACTGGCTGAGCGTCTCGCTCTTTGCCATTATAAGATATCTCTTATCTCCTAGCACCTACTGTGCTCACGAACAAACAATTGCACTCACATGCACGTGACCAGGCCACGCCGCCACGTCCTGCTATAAGACGCCGGACATGGGCACACTCTACCTTCCTGAAAACCCAACCAAGGGACGTCAGGGCGCTAAGAGCGAGACGCTCAGCCAGTATTCATATAACTAGGTTATATGATAACCTTTCGTTATATATCATACTGGCCATCGCATCTCGCTCTTTGCCATAATGAGATATGGGACAGAGCAGACGCGTGGCCCGACAAGTGTACCCCCTGAGGGCCCGTAAGCCCCAACCAGGGAGGAGGGGAGTCCCGTCCACCCGCCCGTCCTAACGAAGGGGGGGAGGCAGTCAACTCCACCACAGTGCGAAAAAGGGGGAACCAGAGACCCCTGAAAAACGCACACCACAGGCGGGACCACGTGTGACACATCACCCCGTGGCACACACCTACACACCCCTGCTAGCCCACCAAATGGCGGGACGCAGGTGAGGTCCCAGACCTCAGAACCACCTGGGAGACAGAACCCCCAGTCATGTCCACGAGGTAAAACCTAACAAAGGGACCCGGGGAGGACCAGGAGGCCGCAGCACAGATGTCCTCCACTGAAGCCCCCCTTAACAGCGCAGCAGCCCGAGGGGGGACCCATTTAGCCAACATCCAGCGTACCTCAGGCGGGGGAAACATGGCCGCTGGTTGGGTACTGATCCAACCAAAGATGTCTGTAACCAAGCGTTGACAGCATCCTAGCCCTCCCTGCGGTTATAGCTTGCGGCTAGGTCAAAGCTAACAACCTCAAAACCTTGTGCGATGTTTCGACGTCGGCTGGCCCTAAGGCCAGAAACAGCAATTCGAACAATGTTGCTAGTCGCTACTAATTCTATACCGCGGCGGTATAGGCTTTAACAGCCCACCAGCCACCTGCCGGGCCGACTCGCCTCATGGCGTCGGCCGGGCGGGACACCGTTCCACGATGTCAGAGGCAAAGGACTGATGCCACCTGCTTCACAAGCACGGAGCACCAGAGGTGGCTGCAGACAAAATACTACTACTGGTGAAGCACTGCCTCACCAGTAGGCATGCAGCAACCTCCACTGTGGTGTGCACCCATGAAGGGGTAAATGAATAAATGAACGAAAACTCCACTAACACACTGCAGAATGGGCAAGCCCATACACACAATAGACCTGTCGCTAAGCCGCGCCCCCTTTGAAAAGTCGGACAACCAAAGCCGAGCGTAAATGACTGTTGACGATGGCCGCGGGGGTAGTAATTTCTAACACATTATTACCTTAGACCTCCATGGTGATGCAAGCATTAGCTATAGATAACGTCTCAAGCATTACTTGCAGTTGACTTGATTGAAGATTACAAGAACTATGACGATAATCCATGATTACTACTATTGCTGATACGTTTAGTTTAGGCTAGTGGTCCAACGCAGTATACGAGCTAGACCCGACAGTTGTGTCACTAGATGGGGGAGGGAATGAGGAAAAAAGTGAGAGCTGTCATTCTGCAACCAGAATAATCCACCTCTTTTGTAAACATGCTATGTTGGTTCTTTTGTGACCCAGGTAAATATGCCAACAATCCTCCTCCATAAAGGGGTGAGACGTCAGAGAATGGTATGCTGCACATTCTAGTGTACATCAGGTCAAATGATTAATTACACTAACTATAAATGTATAGTGATAGAGACCAAAGTAGAAATACTTAATAATAAAAGCGACCTAGTAATAGGGGGCGAGTCTGCGACAGTGGCTTGGGAGGTAGAGCAGTCGTCTTGTAATCCGGAGGTTCCCGGTTTGATTCTCGCTCCTCCCGGGCAGCGTGTCGAAGTGTCCTTGAGCAAGACACTGATGAGCAGGTTGGCACCTTGCATGGTTGCCTCCACTGTCGGTGTGTGAATGTGTGAGTGAATGGGTAAGATGTGAGAAACAAATTGTAAAGCGATTTGGATAAAAGGGCTATATAAATACAGCCATTTACCATTTACCAAAATACCTGTAAATCACAGTATATGGGTACAGGACATCGCTTTTCTTATAACACTAAGTATAAGTTATATTTAATATAAATATAAATAAATGCATATACAACACATTCTCAAGATAGATCACTCTGATTAGAAAAGAAAACCCACAACTAAAGTGTACATAAATAGCCACTATTTGTAATATACAATAAATATACATGGATTTACAGTTACACAAATGAATGTACGATATAAAATACAAACAGTGCTGGAATAGCGAACAATATCATGTGTTGTTGTGATACATCTATGATAATTTAACATTATATTCTTGTAGCCAAATGAATGCTGTGACGAGGCTTAAAATTGATTTTGTCCCAACCGCAGACCCATAGTTCACAAATCGAATAAAAATGTTATCGCTGGATGCACATCCTCTACATTGTCAATCTCCTGACCTGTTAGTCATACAGTCACAACATTTGCTGTGATTATTGATGACCCTTGGAAGGAGAAACATGTTGATTTTGGTTAGCCTGTAACCTTTCTTCTAGTACCTCCATTATGGATTAATAGCCTGGTCTGTTGACATTTGCAATACCAGGAACTGTTGTTTCCGTCATCTACCCAGTAAAATGTGAAAGTAACAGCAAAGTGGAGAGATTGTTAGGCCTTGGATGCAGTCTGCACTCTACTGACTGCATTAATAAAGCCTTATTTTGGAAAGAAACTCTTCAAACACTATTAGCCTCACAAGTCGGCCATGATAGCAAGGACTTCAGCCTCCTGTCAGGGCTGCACTTAAATAAATGTTCTTGTATCTTGTACTTTACTTGAGTATTTTCATTATAGGGAACTTTGTACTTTCACTCCACTACATTTCAAAGTAAATATTGTACATTTTACTCAACTACATTTATCTGAGCCTCCCCAAAAAAAATATTTAGCATACAAGACATGGCATAAATTGATGAAAATTAAGTACTTTAACATTTTAAACCAGCAATCTGAGGGACACAGAGCAGCATAACTGGACCACTTTAACAACCTTCAGGTCAATATATCGAGGGTTGAATGCACTGAAATACAACAACACCCTATAGAATAATGTACTGTACTTTTACTTTTGAAACTTAATACAGTACATTCAATATCAAATAGTTCTCTACTTTTACTTAAGTAGTAGCTACAGTACCATCTACAGTACCATCTATAGTACCAGCTACAGTAGTAGCTACAGTACCAGCTACAGTAGTTTGCTGTGCTGTTTCACTGCTAGGTATACTAAACACAGTACATAGATTATTGAATTGATCATAAGTGAATCCAGTGGAATATTTTAAATAGGCTGGTACAAGGCTGTGCTGCAAGACCGCTGGTGTTAATCTATTTGGTACTTGCTTAAGTCTCAGAACAGTATTTATACTCGTCAGTGATTCGATTTGTGCTTGTTGATTTCTCACTCGTTCATCTCGCTCCTCTTGTCCACCTTCTTCCATTGGGCTTGGGGGAGGCTGCTCCACAGGCCGGCGCTCCCCATCTGGACAAAAGACAGTTAGCAAACGTTAAGTTAGCTAAAAACACCAGCTAACTAGCGAGGAAGAAAAGTCAGACAGCAAATTAATGACAGCAAAGTTGATGTTGATAACACTGTAGCTAGCTAGCTAGGATAACACCAGCTAGCTAGCTGGCTAGCTAGTTGGCAGCTAACATTAGCTAACTAATAGTTTGGTCTACGTTTCTAATACATGCCGTCAAATATAATGTCTTTATGAATTGACCTTACCTTTGAGCAAACATAAGTGTCCTTGGAAATTGTCTTCACATTCAGTTGTGTATGTGGTCGACGACACAGCAGAATCCATCGCTTGCATTTGTTGATTTTCTTTTGGGCTTTGGAAAATATACTCCTCCATCCAGTCTTTCAGGGTACCTGGTGTCCGAATTACAGGTACCCCACACACAGCGTTTCACCATCAGATATTAGCTAGATAATAAACATAGAAACTGAACTCTTCACAGTGGTTTCGATCACAGACATCTGGTATTGGTTTGATGCGCCCTACAAACAGCGTTTCAGGTGATGTCCGAGTATTTTGCAAGCAAGGATTTTCGCTGTGATATGATTGGACAAATTCTATTTGGGGTGTGGTTTAGCGACAGGTCTATTGTTAAGGGGATGCAGACCAGAGAAAACACCAGTCCCGCACACAATTCATAGATTCACAAAAAAACACAATAGCCCTGAGCCTCAGCCCATCCACCCTTGAAAATAGTAAACAAGCCCCCGTCAAAACCCCCAACATTAGACACTGATTGACCGTCAGCATGAATGGTTAAGAGGAGGGAAGACCTTTTAGTAAAGACAGCCCTCGGCGGAGAACAAAGAACGGAGACCCAGCATTGTAGCATTAGCATTAGCCGTGCGCACTAGGATAGTTGGGAAAACACCCAAAACAGAGTCATGACGACCATGTTTTCCCAAATATCCTGCCCCTCGCGCCAATACATCACACGGCTGTCTCACGGGACAACCAGCAGTATTACTCATGCTAGTATCAATGCCTGACAACGCAGGCCTACCTGTGCGCGACGTAGCTCGACAGCTAACCGTCGCGCGATGTCCCTCGATCCGCTGTCACGAGATGAGGAACCCCAGGACAGGCCTGATGCGCTGTTAGGATGTGCCGAGAAGATTCCAGGGGCTGGTGAACCTCCGGCGAAAACCCAACATTGTGTAATTTCTCCCTGCGTTTCATAACAACTAGTTCAGGGAGTGCACTGCAACGTCCGTGGTGGAAACAAAAAAAGAGGAAGGTAGAGTGTGACCATGTCCGGCGTCTTATAGCAGGACGCAGGGGCGTGGCCTGGTCACATGCATGTGAGTGCAATTGTTTGTTCGTGAGCACAGTAGGTGCTAGGAGATAAGAGATATCTCATAATGGCAAAGAGCGAGACGCGATGGCCAGTATGATATATAACCTCTGTTTCTCTATTACATTAGCACTCAAAGTGTACGAAACTTGAGAATGTTACCTTTCAAAAGAGACCAGACTCATGCATGTGCTATAAGTATAAAGTATAATAAATCGCTTTGGTATGCAATCGTCAGGCGTTTTATGCTAAATGTGGGGTATGCTTAAGGGGTTAATAACTGAGTTTGTCCCATAGAAATGCAATGAGTGCACACTTTGGAAAAAACCCATTCCAGAGTCTGTTGACCTTCTTCTACAAAATGTGTAGGGGGTGATTAACTGTTCTCATGTGTATATTGCCACATAGAGGCTCTGTTTTATTACATAATAAGGTTACCGAATCCCATCGCTCTTTCCACAAAGTGGCAGTAATGTGGACAATTCAGTCTACACCACCACCACTGAATCTCAAGAAGCAGTGATGTCCTCTGGGAAGTTGTCAGGGAAAAGCTCATGCCTCACTGGCCGCCGCACATGTCAATCACACGCATTCTGAAAGTAGAGCAGAGAATCTGTGACTGATATTTTTATTTGACCCTCTGGGTAGAGGAAGCATAATGGGTATGAATCTAGCTCATGTTAAGTGTGTCCACAGGTACGGGATCAATACTACATTCAATAATTGGCACCACATCACCTCAGTCCTAAAAGACCGCCATTGGCTTCCTGTCTCCCACCGGATCAATTACAAAATCATGGTCTTCACTTGCAAAGCCCTTCACCAACTGCCCCCCCCCCCCCCCCCCCCCCCGGCCCCACCTTCCATATCTCACTCACCTCCTCTCCCCTTACCAACCCTCTCAGTCCCTCAGATCCACCCCTCAGCCGGCCTTCTCTCCCCCCTCATGTTCAACCCTGGGAGTTTGGAGAAGGAGCTCTCCTCCGGGGCAGTTCCCGGGACTCCCTTACAGATGTCCAATCCCGCCTCAAAGCCGATCCACCCATCCATCCTTGTGTGTTTGTGTTAAGCTTGTGTGTGTGTGTGTGTGTGTGTGTGTGTGTGTGTGTGTGTGTGTGTGTGTGTGTGTGTGTGTGTGTGTGTGTGTGTGTGTGTGTGTGTGTGATGGCAGGGTATGAGTCACCCTGCTGCTAGGTTATTCCCTGGGAGGACTGATCATGCACACACACACGCACATGTGGGCACACACACACACACACACACACACACACACACACACACACACACACACACACACACACACACACACACACACACACACACACACACACACACACACACACACACACACACACACACACGCACAGAGCAACTTCTGCCTGAGGCACTTGCTCCTGGGTTTTAAGTATACGAAGGTTCATCTCTCCCTCCCTCCCTCTCTCTCCCTCTCTCTCTCCCTCCCTCTCTCTCTCCCTCGCTATCTCTCTCTATCTTTCTCTCTCTCGCTCTCTCCCTCGCTCTCTCTCTCTACCTTTCTCTTTCTATGCACCTCTCTTTCGCTATCCATCCCTCATTTTTTTTTTCCACTTTTTTGTTTATTATACTTTTTTGAGGACATAGACATTATAAGTATATGTCTGTATATATACATTGTTGTATTGTCATTGTCCACATAGAACAGATAACAACATTAAACAGAAGAAAATAAAATAAAAAAATAAAAAACAAGAAAAAATAAAACAGAGTTCAAAAGTAAATAATAATACAAACAAACACTGACTTGGTCGCTCGACAGTCGTCTCAAACGTATATACATAGTATATCAAATATATAGCACATGTTTAGGTACCCAAATATGCTTCTCCAATGTATATCCGGTATATCAAATAACTCACGTTGAATTAACGTTCACACAGATGAATACCAACAAGCAGCATACAAATTGTTATTCTGGAATAGTATGGAACTGTACATCATCCACAAGTACAAGGAATGAACCCCACGTTTTCTTGAACATAGATGAAGAACCTCTCAGAGTGCATCTTATCTTTTCAAGTTTGATAAAGTATAGTATGTCTCTAATCCAGTGAAGGTGAGTGGGGGGAGCAGCGGACTTCCATTTAAACAGAATCAGCCGCCTGGCCAGTAGAGTGGTAAATGCCACAATGTGTGCTTTGTGCTTTGAAAGTGATAACATAGGTGGGGAGTATCCAAAAAGCGCTGTCAATACATTTGGTTCAAGATTTGTCTCAATACTTCCCGAGATGGTTTCAAAAATATTTGTCCAATACCTGTGCAAGGAGGGGCATGTCCAAAACATGTGAGTATATGTGGCTGGGGCCGAATGACATCTATCACATATAGGATCGATATCTTCATACATTTTGGCTAATCTGACTTTCGTCAGGTGTACTCGATGAACAATTTTGCATTGTATCAGCCCGTGTCTTGCACAAATAGAAGAAGAATGAACAAGACGTAGAATGTCAACCCAAATGTCATCCGAGATCTCCTCCTCTAAATCCTCCTCCCATTTACTTTTAATATTGTGTATTGTGGTTGGACATAAGGAGAGAATGAGATTGTACATAGTCGATATCATGCCCTTGATGGAAGACATCGGGGTTAAAAAGGAGTCGATGGGTGTTACCTCTGGAAGGTTGGGAAATATAGGGTTAATGCTACAGACATAGCTACGAATCTGTAGATACCGAAAGAAATGTCGGCTATGGATTGAATATTTCTCTGATAATTGCTGAAAGGAGGCAAAAACATTATCTATATATAGGTCACCTAGTGTTTTAATACCGAGTGAGGCCCATAAGGAGAATGCTCCATCCATCAATGAGGGGTGAAATAAAGGGTTAGCTGCTATCGGGGCCAAGTGGGATAGAGTTTTAAACCCAAAGTGGCGTCTGAATTGATTCCAAATTCTGAATGTAGTTTTAACGATTATATTTTTGAAGTAGGGGGCCAATGGAGAACTAATGGGGGCATGTATAAGACCGGTTAGTGAAGCAGGTTTGACAGATGAGGCTTCGATGTCAACCCACATAGGGCACACCAGAGGTTTGTCTGACTGTAGCCATTGCTGTATGATTCTGAGATTGGCTGCCCAATAGTAGGCTCTGAAGTTAGGTAGAGCCATGCCACCCAGAGATCTACTCCTTTGTAATAGAGCTTTACTAATTCTGGGAACTTTGTTATTCCAAATAAATTTGGACACTAGGCTGTCAATTTTTTGAAAGAATGAGTGGGGAAGAAAGATAGGCAGGCACTGGACAAGATAAGAAAACCTTGGGAGAGAGTTCATCTTAACGCAATTGATACGTGCAGCAAGAGAGAGAGGTAATAATGACCAACGTTCAAAATCTTCCTGAAATCGAGTCAGTAGAGAGCCAAAATTAAATTTGAATAGGTCCCCAAATGTATCCCTAATTTGGATACCGAGATATTTGAAGCCATGGGGGGAAATTTTCAATGGGAAGTTATGCAGTGGATAACTTCGAGCTTCTGCATTCAATGGAAGAAGTTCACTTTTGTCTAAATTTAGTTTATACCCTGAAATACGGCCAAATCGGGTGAATATGTCAAGTGCAGCTGGAATAGATGTGGAGATGTCAGACACGTATAGAAGCAGGTCATCTGCATATAGGGAGGTCCTCTGTTCAACACCCCCTCTGATTATACCTTTTATACGAAGGTCTGATCGAAGTGCGATGGCCAACGGTTCAATGGCAACATCGAACAGGAGTGGGCTCAAATTGCAACCCTGTCTCGTGGAGCGGTGTAGATGGAACTGTGCTGAACGTGTGTTGTTAGTCCTTACTGAGGCAGTGGGAGAGGTGTAAAGTAATTTCACCCAAGCTACAAAGTTATCCCCCAGTCCAAACTTTTTCAATGTGTCGAAAAGATATCCCCACTCCACACGGTCAAAAGCTTTGGCCGCATCTAGTGAGATGACAGCCTCCGGGCTAGTTGTGGAGGAAGGGCTATATATGACATTAAAGAGACGTCTAATGTTGGAAAATGAATATCTATTCTGGATAAAACCTGTTTGGTCTGGAGATATGATAGTGGGAAGGACAGGTTCTAAGCGCATAGCTAAGAGCTTTGATAGAAGCTTTAAATCTACCGTCAACTGACTGACAGGACGATAACTTCCACAGGATAGGGGGTCTTTATCTTTTTTTAGCAACAGAGAAATCGAGGCTTGAGTAAGGGATGGGGGTAACTTAAGTGACCTAAATGAATCTGCATACATGTCAATTAAAATGGGTGCCAGTTTATCAAAGAATTTCCTGTAGAACTCTATAGGGTAACCATCTAGCCCCGGACACTTCCCTGTTTGCATAGAGTAGGCGGCCTCTCTGAGCTCATCTATCGTGACTGGTCCCTCCAGCCCTGTGGCAGCCTCCCGGTTTATCTGTGGTATATCCAATGAATTAAAAAAATTATCATAGGCAGAAGGGTCAGAGGTTTGTTCAGATGTATATAAGGAGGAATAAAAGTTTTTAAATTCTTCATTAATTAGCTTGGGATCCGTAGTTAAACCATTGGTTGTCTGGATTTGAGGGATCTGATGTGAGGCAGAGGCCTGTCGTAACTTATGGGCCAATAATTTATTAGACTTGTCTCCATGCTCATAGTACGTCTGTCTGGATTTAATCATTAGATCCTCCACGTAAGCAGAGGAGAGGACATCAAATTTAGCTTGGAGGGAGAGACGTTCTTTATAGACATCCGGGGATGGTTGAGTAGCATGTATGTTATCTAATTGACTAATCTGCTTAGTCAAGTCACTCATCTGTCTTTTTCTATCCTTCCTTTCATAGGCGCTATATGAGATTATCTCACCCCTCAGATATGCCTTCAATGTCTCCCATAGTAAAGATGCTGAAATCTCAGGGGTCTTATTGGTCGATATAAAAAAATCGATTTGGTTGTGTATGAAATTAACGAAATTCTCATTTGACAATAAACGGCAATTTAGGCGCCAGGGAGGTGGCGAGTTGTTATATTCCTGGAAGCACAACTCCAGAAGCACTGGAGCATGATCCGACAATACGATCGCTTCATAAGAGCAGGAGTGTAGTGATGGGATGAGTCGATTATCAATCAGAAAAAAGTCAATACGAGAATAAGTTTGATGAACATGTGAAAAGAAAGAATATTGTCTTCCTTGTGGGTTTAAAAATCGCCAGGGGTCAGAGACCTTGAATTCATTCATAAAGGCATGAATGATTTTGGCAGATCTTGAAGGTACACTATTCCTGGGTGATGAGCGATCTAATCTAGGATTAATCCAGACATTGTGGTCTCCACCCTGAATCAGATAATGTGTTGACATATCAGGTATCCTGGCAAACAGTGTTTGAAAAAAGTTCTCATTGTCCCAATTGGGGCCGTATACATTAGCCAGAATTACTGGTACATCATACAGCCGTCCTATAACTATCACAAATCTCCCGCCAGGATCCGAGATAATATCGGAGTAAACAAAGTTGACAGATTTATGGATTAGAATGGCTACCCCTCTGGATTTCCCTTGAAATGACGAATGATAAACCTGACCCACCCATCTCCTCTTTAATTTGATATGATCCGTTCCCTTTAAGTGGGTCTCTTGAAGGAAAGCAATGTTAGCGCCAAGATGTTGAAGATGATGTATCACCTTACTACATTTGATCGGTTGATTTAGGCCTCTGCAATTCCAGCTGCAAAACCTAAGTACACCTCCCGACCGCTGTGCTGATCTAGGTTGGGTCATAATACCGGCAAGATAATGAATAGATGTGCTGGGTACACCGCAAATGAGAAACACTGAAAACAATAAAATAAAACTGCAATAGGGCGACCAAGCCAAGTACACAAAAATAAAAAAGAACTGATACAGACAACATTACTCCCCCTTCCCTCCTCCCCCCTCCCTCCTCCCCCCTCTCCCCTCCCTCCTCCCCCCTCCCCCCTCCCCCCTCACGCCGAAGCATCTCCCGCTGAGATACGCGTGTGGTGTGGTGCCCGGAGCTCCTGCCCTCTCCCGAGTTTCGTGGTCTCTGTCCAGCAGAGAGATTTTTACAACTTTTTGAACTAAACCTATAAACTGAAGCTATGGCATCAGATATGGCCACAAGTAAATGTCTCACATTTAGCAGATGGACTTTATATGAACTAATAACTGCAATAAAGTGCATATACGTATTGCACGTGTGCCTGCGTTAATGCTGCACTTACACACCTGAAATGGGCTTTGAGTGAAAATAATAAGTGTGTGCGTGCACCTGCTGCCCATGCATAATGAAAAAAAAAAAAAAAGCTTTAGATGAAATAGTAAATGTAGTATTCATACCAACGCAGTGAATGGGCTTTAAGCGAGATCATATTAAATGCATGCGTATATGTGCTGCACCTATCTGTGCAGTAAGTAGGCTTTTTAGGAGAAATAATAATAAATGCATACGTACTGTGTGTTCGCACATACACACACACACATGCCTGTCCAGGAATGTATGTGTACTCACACACATTCATATAGCCATGTGCATGCAAACAAGCCTATAGTACCACACTAATTGTCAAAAATTCATGTTCTTGGAGAGCTAACGAAAAAAAAAAAAAAGCGAACAAG
This sequence comes from Notolepis coatsorum, assembly GCF_963971535.1. Lineage (NCBI taxonomy): Eukaryota > Metazoa > Chordata > Actinopteri > Aulopiformes > Paralepididae > Notolepis > Notolepis coatsorum. The sequence continues at coordinate 95,188,240 of NC_140180.1, forward strand.
CTGCAATAATAATAATAATAATAATAATAATAATATACAGTAGTGAAGATGGTCGTGATAATAATAATGACAATAATAATAACACTAAGCAAAACACGTTACATTAAAGTATGTTGCGTGACTCACTTGAAAGAGTTTGCATACTTTGATTAAGTGTCTCGAAAAAAAGCGAATAACAAGCTGCAATAATAATAATAAAAGAAGAAAAAAAAAGACAGTAGTGAAGATGATCATGATAATGGAAATAATAATAATGACAATAATAACACTAAACAAAACCTGCTATATTAAAGTATGGCAAGAGGCTTGACGAGCGAAACTAAACCAATACAGCTGCACTGTGTTAATCAACAAGCTACTGTACAGCATAACCAAATTGACTGCACTAATTCAACACAGTAGATCATTAATTAAATATATTAATATAAATATTCAGTAGGCTCCTATGCAGTTCTTTAGTGATCGATTATCCTCCAATAATAGTAGGCATAGCATTGGTGAAATAATAATGAAGTAAATAGAAAAGACAGTTCAAATGTTCAGAGATACATAACCAATTGACTGCTCTAATTCAACACCGTAGATCATTAATTAGATATAAATATGGCTATGGGCAAATGTCTATGGGTGGAAAAAAAAAATTAAGTAAAGAGATAGAAGTTCAAATGTTCATAGAACAGTCACTTATCTTGATCCGTTGGTTGTCATCTTAGTGTTCAACAGTTGCTGGGCCGCTTTTATTAGTTTTCTGATGAAGATTGTTCTGCTTGAGAAACACATCAGCGTCCTCTTTTGAATGACACATCACCTGCTTCCCTTTGAAGTCGATCTGTAATGATGTGGGCCAACGCATTCTATAGACAATGCCATTGTCTTGTAGGGCTATTTTGGCCTCGAGAAACATCTCCTTTCTCATCTTTTCATCTTTCATCTTTTATCCATCCCTCATTAACACCGGGGACACACTGCCAGCAGAGCAGCTGTCTCAAGCCTGGTTGTTCACAGCAGAAGAGCAGGAGCCTGGCTGTTCACACCAGAAGAGCAGGAGCCTGGCTGTTCATACAGCAGGATGTTCCCTAGAGGGGAATGAGCTCTCCAAGGTGCGGTATCATGAATCCAGTGGCGGCTGCTGACCAAATTTTTTGGTGAAGCACAAATTATTATGTTAAATTATATTTTTAAAACATCCCCCAATGTGTGTGGCAGTGGTGGCTGTGAGTTAAAAATATTGGGGAGGACGGGAGAGATAAAAAAAATGTAATAAAGAAGTACAGACACACAGTGTGGTTATGAAGACAGCAGACAGACACTACAGTTAAAGACAACAGGCACTAGTAATAAATACCTTGGAGTAACTCTTGACACACACGCCTCACTTACAAACATCACGAGAGAGGAGGAGGAGGAGGAGGAGGAGGAGGGGAGAGGAGGAGGAGAGGGAGAGGAGGAGAGGGGAGGAGGAGGAGGAGGAGGAGGAGGAGGAGGAGGAGGAGGAGGAGGAGGAGGAGGAGGGGAGAGGAGAGGGAGAGGAGGAGAGGAGGGAGAGAGGAGGAGGAGGAGAGGAGGGGAGAGGAGGAGGAGGGGAGGAGAGAGAGGGAGGAGAGAGAGGAAGAGGAGGAGGAGGGAGAGGAAGAGGAGGAGGAGAGGAGATGTTGTACAGAACGCATCACCAGATCAATCTCAGATGCACATCACTCAGCACTATATAGAACTGAACGACACACACACGCGTGTGCACACACACACTCCTCGTAAATAGAATCCCTCCCATCTGATCACTTGTAAATTAAATCCATCCTTCGATATTTTCTGATGAAAAAGGTCTCCATTCGTCTTCCCCAGCCAGCCCACTCAGAGCGAGACTAAGTCGGCCCGTCTGACCTGGTAGTCCGATAACCTTGGTCGTGGGGTCTATCTTGGTAGGTTTCAATGCAACTCCCGGTTCTCCCTGGCCACAGGTAAACACATGTTCCTTATACTATCTCCGATTACTGGAGATCACTGGTGACGACATCATCACAGTCACGCTGCGGTCCTAATGTTGGCGCAAAGTTTAATTTAGCTTACTGTGTTGTTACAGCTGTACTGTATTGTACCCATTCTGCAATCTGTTAATACAATTTTAAATCAATCAATCAATCAAACAGCCGGAGAACATGATGACATCTTCACAGTCACAGAGCTCTTCTCTGATTTGAGTGTCAGAACATAGAGGGCTGTCAATCATTCAATCCTCGTTCGCGAGTGACGTGCGCAAAAATGCATGGGCGGGGCTTAGATGACTCAAATAGCCTATTTTGATTGGATAATAATCAACTAAGATCAACCCGTGCACTATAAGTTGCACTATAGTGATTGACAGCTCACCATTCCTGCAGTTATGTGATCAGCAGGCCTGATCAGAGAGCTCAATTTGAACTCTATTTGAACGACCACATCAAGCAAGAGGTGGACGCGGGAAAATACTGCGGCATGGTCATGCTAGACCTACAAAAGGCCTTCGACACTGTCAATCACACCATTCTGATTGGCAATTGGTTTTGATAGTTTATCAGTGAGCTGGATACAATCCTACCTGGAGGGGAGAGAACAGATGGTGGAGGTAAACGGTACCCTATCCCCCCCCCTCACAGTGAACTGTGGTGTTCCACAAGGAAGCATACTAGGACCACTACTGTTCCTAATTTATGCAAATGACATGTCGTCAGCTTGTGACTGCAACTTGTTCCTGTTTGCGGACGACTGAGCCCTGCTGGTCTCTGACAAGAACAAGTTACAGGTTGAAAAAACCCTCAGCTCGGAACTAGGCAAAATCTGCTGGCTCGCCGACAACAAACTATCATTACACATGGGCAAAACAGAGTCCATTCTCTTCGGTTCAAATAACAAACTCAGCAAAACAGACGGCTTCTCAGTTACAGTGGGTGACAATATTGTCACAAGGAAAGATGAAATTACCTACCTGGGTTCCATCCTAGAGGCTAATCTTTCCTGTGACAAAATGGCATCCAATGTAATAAAAAAAGTCAATCAACGAACTAGATTCTTGTACCGGGTCTCCTCCCTGGTAAACAAGAATACCCTGAAGACTCTGGCAGGAGCACTCATTCAAGGGTACTACGACTATGCTTGCACCTCATGGTACCAAAGCACCTCAAAGGCACTAAAAACCAAATTACAAACATCTCAAAACAAACTAGTCAGACTACTGCTTGACCTGACTCCTAGAACACACCTCACCCCTGCACACTTTGCCAACCTAGGATGGCTTAGAGTAGACGACAGAGTACAGCAACTTGCAATGGGCCTGGTCTACAAGATACACTACACGACCAAGGTACCCATGTACATGTCAAAATACTTCCCAAAGGTCAGTGAATACCACGATCACAACACCAGAGGGAGCTCCACAAATCATGTAAAACCCAGATTCGGCTCAAACAAGGGACTAAACACGTTTCGCAATTATGCCACAACAATGTGGAACGCCCTACCCAAAGCTGTAAAGGAATGTGAATCACTACCCACCTTCAAAAACACTCTCAAAGAACACCTACGGGAGACTGCAATTCAAAACTGGCCCCTACAAATGTCCTAACCCAGTTGTACAATAAAGACCAAGCATGGCTTTGTCAGTATTCCAATGTACAGCCCCACCCAACCCCACCCCACCTACCCAACCTCCTCCAATGTACAGTTTCTATGTCAAATGTATGTCAGTATTCCAATGTACAGTGTGCCCCCCCCCTACCCAACCACCCCCCCCCCCCACCTCCAATGTACAGCCCCACCCCACCTACCCAACCTCCCCCAATGCACAGTTTCTATGTCAAATGTATATACACTCTTCTTCTGGATTTTTTTTGTATCACAAACAGTACTGTATTTTAAAATCTGGTATGTCATAAATGTATAGATGTAGCAGTACTGTCTATCTGTATGGCATGTGTGTCATATGATGAATTGAAAATGGGGGACCCTGATGGAAACAAGACGAAAGTCTTTCTCAGGTCTGCATCCTCTTAACAATTGTACTGTATGTATTGAGATGTACTGTACTGTACCCATTCTGCAATCTGTTAATAAACTTTTCAATCAATCAATCAATCAATCTCAGAGCTGTCACTTGGCCAATTCTTTTAAAGAAAAAAAAAATCACTGATTTTACAGAGGAAAACATTAAAAATATATATATAATAATAAATAATTTATGCACATGTACTGGGACTGCCCACCAGTTAAGATATTCTGGAAAGAAGTGACCCAGCAATTATCCCTCTGTATTACTGCTGAATGATGTTTTTGAGTGTGCAGTATCTATACAGCTAAAGAGATTGGTTTTATCTGGTATCACAGTGGCTAAAAAGCTGATAGCATCACGATGGTTCAACCTGAAAAAATTTGCCGGAAGGTCTGGATTCTTACATATCTCGATGTGATTTATCTAGAAATATCTACAGCAAGAATTTTGGGTCTCAATGAATCCAAAATGTCAATGTGGTTAGAAGTGGTGGAGAGAATAAAAGCTAGCATATAATGGTAGGGTCTGGTTAGGAGCGAATGATAATGGATGGATTATCCATTGGGGGGTCCAGGGGGGGGGGGGGGGGGTGCGAGCAAGAGCATATGTGTGTAGGGTAATAGATAGCAGGTATTAGGGGTATATCTTGTATAAGACATTTATCTAAATGGTGATTTCATTGGATGTGCACTGTTAATTAATGCTTGTATATCTAATCTTGTGTTGTCATGTGTGTTTATGTGTTTGTTTAAAAAATAATACAAAAAGAATATATATATATATATATATATATATATATATATATATATATATATATGTAAATTAATAATAATTATGAGTGAATTTGTGCTTCACGTGTTGTAATTGAATAACCTCCACTGCATGAATCGTATCCCTTGACAAACTAACTTTAGACCTAGGCTGTGAGGTTGTAGTGTGACTTAGTCTCATGTCTTTAGACCTAGGCTGTGAGGTTGTAGTGTGACTTACATGGCTTGACATTAACTTTTTGGCTCACTAGCCACTGTGGCTAGTGGTTTTCCAAAGTCACTAGCCACTCAGCATTTTCACCAGCCAAAAATCACCACACTAAATAATTTGTTCATCAATACGTTCCCATTTTATAGCGTGATGATGAATATGAGCGTTATATGGGATTTGTCTGGTATAATTCCTGCAAAACGAGTTACAGGGTAATGTACAACGAGTAATGTACAGTCTCCTCCCCATCATATGTATACTCTCAGTCAGGATCTATGGGTAACAGTACTGTATATTTGCATATCATATATGTCACAAATGTAACAGTACTATATATCTGTATCATGTAATGTATGTCCCTATGCCATAAATGTCATGATGTCATGTATGTTGTGTATGTCATAAATGTTACTATGAATTGAAAATGGGGGACCCTGATGTAAACAAGACACACGTCTTTCTCTGGTCTGCATCCCCTTAACAATTGTGTGTATTGAGCCGTGCTGTATTGTACCCATTCTGCAATCTGTTAAATAAAGTTTTTCATTCATTCATTCAGGGCGCTAAGCTAATAACGTTAAATCGATTCCCGTTACACACAGCTAGAGTTAAAAATCAAAATGCATATGATCGGATGTGCCACCATGAATGCATGAAAGGGGGGGGACGTCCTTTCTGATTATTGATTACCAATAACGGCATTCGTTATTGTAGCATCATACACACATCGGCTGGTTGGCTATGCTAACAAGGCCTGATCAGCATGAAATCTACGTGAAATCGCTCTTACCTGTGGCCGGTTGGATCCCAGGTTTCCCAGTTATTGATTGCCATCTGGTAGATCGATATGTCCATTGGCTGATGCTATATTCCTTTACTGCATACTGAATTCGGCATCGCAAAAGGTATTCCATGCGATCTGATGAAGGCATAGCTTCATGCTAACAGAAAAAGTAGGCCTGAATGAATCAAATTAACATCCGGTCTGAAAACAAGGAGTACTCCATTCTCGAGACAGCACCACTACCAGGATCTGGCCGGTAATGCACTTTTCAGTCCACTAGCCACTGTGGCGGGTAGAATGACGAAGTTACCCGCCACAGCCGAATTCTACAGTACAGAAACCAAATAAAATTGTATCAAGTCAACTGACAATGTGAATAGTATGAAAACAATTTAAGATAAAAAAAAATAAATAAAAATCTCCTGCAAAATAAGCTGTGACCTGTTTTGACCTGCACCTCAAAGAATCGGAATTGAGAATCGTTTAGAACAGGAATCTAAATGGAGAATCGGAACCGGAACCGGAATCGTTCAAATCCAAACGATGCCCAACCCTACAGTTAAATGACCGTCACGGGGTGGAACCTTTTATTTTGGCCTCGGCTTCCTGACTGGAAAACGTCGGTGCCGGATTGGTGTCGGGGCCCTCACGTGTCAAAAGCAAGTGCAAAAGCAAGCAAAGTCTGTTGGAAAAGATGCTCAAAAACGCCTGTCTACTTTGTAGAATAGCAGGTTCAATCCACCTAGCAGTGAATCAGTGGCGTGTTTGTTCACAGCTTAACGGCACGAACGGTGAGACCTCCACCCTGGATCAGTCTGCCATCTTGAAGCTCACCCGCCATGTAGTGTTGTAGTCGAGTCACTAAATCTCGAGTCAGAGTCTGAGTCCGAGTCACCAAAGAAGAGTCCGAGTCGAGTCCCCATTACCCTAGTCCGAGTCCAAGTCATCAAGGTTGAGTCCGCTCCACTCTGGTAGTCAAAGAGCTGACATACAAATAAGAAAAATGTCTACATTAAACATAAATGACACAGCGGTCACCATTTCAAAGGGAGTTTATTTACTTTGTGACACAATAGCCAAACAAATGCACTAGCCATCAATACTTATGCCATATGATTCGGGCCTATTACAATTCTTTTTGTATTTATCAATTAACAAGTCCGAGTCTGAGTCTGCACCTTCCGAGTCCGAATGCAGGCAATGCTTGAGTCCAAGTCCAAGTCTGAGTCATCAGTACTCAAGTCCAAGTCGAGTCACGAGTCCTGAAAATCCATCCAGGACTCGAGTACTACAACACTGACCATGCTCCTATACCAGCATGGGAGGAACATAGGGCCAGACCTGGTCGCGTGTACCACTTCCGCAACGGATTTGATTTCCGGGGTTGCCCTGATTGGCCGCGACGGCCGCGTGACACGCCGCGGCCCCGCCCCGCGGCAGCCCCAGACGCGGCAGCAAGTGCAGAGCTGTTTAATCACTTTTCCCACTGCGTTACCAGTGGCGCGACGCTGGAGTTCACTTCGCCTTGCTGAATTAAAGAATGAATAAGTTAAACGTGTCAATTCAGCAGTCAAAGTGTACTGTATAAATCTAACTTCATTAGACAGCCGACGTACGGCTCTCTTGTCCATTAATGGATATATAATGGATATTTTATTTATCTGCCACCGTGGTGTAATGGTTAGTCCTCAAACCTCTCACGCGGACGACCCGCGTTCGGAATCCCCACTTTTTCTATTTCTTATATTTTTTTTGCCATGTAAATGCTTCAATCTGGTGCACTTTGAGAGCTATATAAAGAATGAGGGCCTCATTCTTTATATAGCTCTCAAAGTGCACCAGATTGAAGCATTTACATGGCAAAAAATAAATAAAAATTAGAAAAAGTGGGGATTCGAACGCGGCGTCGCGCCACTGGTAACGCAGTGGGAAAAGTGATTAAACAGCTCTGCACTTGCTGCGACGTTGAAGTGCGAAAGCGGCAGTGAAACACAGCAGCCCTGGCGTTGCCGCGTCTGGGGCTGCCGCGGGGCGGGGCCGCGGCGTGTCACGCGGCCATCGCGGCCAATCAGGGCAACCCCGGAAATCAAATCCGTTGCGGAAGTGGTACACGCGACCTGGTCACCTGCTCAGCCCGACCTGGTCACCTGATCAACCAGTCCACAGGGCGAGGCAGGCAGCTTGGGTCTCCCCATGATTAGTTCACATTACTCACAGCTGTGCATGACCATCTTGCTAAATAGTCAACTGGCTCTAGTCCTATAGTCAGCATTGATTGATTGATTGATTGAAAACTTTATTAACAGATTGCAGAATGGGTACAATACAGTACGGCTCAAAGTCAATACACACAATTGTTAAGGGGATGCAGACCAGAGAAAGACTTTTGTCTTGTTTACATCAGGGTCCTCCATTTTCAATTCATAATGCCACATAGCACAGCCATAGGGCAGGGAAGAAAGGGGTATTCCATATAGCAATCCTGCCAACCTGTGACCATAACATCACATTTAATTATTTTCTCTGAATAATGTTTCTCTGGCTTAAATGTGTAACTGCTTTCAGGAAATGCTCTCTCTTTCTAAACCAGTGATTCTCAAACTGTGGAGTGCAAGCAAATCGGGAGACATTTTCTGCTGTGTGTTAATCTGCATGACTATTAAAGACTTCTTAACTTGCATAAGTATTCCTACAAATTTGCCACAGAACGTGGTTGCATGAAACATTTATGAAAAGCTGGCAGTAATAATTGCTGGTAGCACTGACAAGCACTTTGCATTAATCTGTTTTTGTTTGCTGCAAATATGCCATAATTAACATAGATCTAAAGTGCTGCACCAACTCAAGCTCTTAAAAAGATAAACTCACACTCAAAGTGATCAGGGTGGCTCTTGATATTAGGCTAGTTAGCAAAACATATAATCCTCCTGTAAAACCTCACTTTCCCTCTCAACCCAAATGCACTTTAAAAGACAGAATTACTGGTAAACGGAAAAAGAACATTTCTGCCATAAGCGAAACCGGAGCTTCACGGTTTTCAGAGGTCTATCGGTCTGTATTACTGTATTAAAAACCTTTGTCTCTGTTATGGTTTGTAACCGACCCCAATTGCACAACACAAGACAGGTATGAGGGTAAGCCAAGAAACGGGCATTTATTGAACAAAAGGAAAACCGGCACTGACCCTTTAAGGGAGAAACACAAAATACTGGAATAACAAGAGGGGAAAAGTACAGTGCCTTTAAGAGGCGAGCTGGCTAAGGGGAAGGCAAGGGAAGGCTAAGGGAAAACAGGGCCGGAGCAAGGGAAGGCTGGAAACAGGGAGGAACTAGGAGGACCGGACGGGAGGACTAGGAGGAACTAGAGAGGGGAGAACTAGGGACAAAAGCCTGTGGAGGCGGGCTGGGGACAGGGAGGACTGGGAAAGCAGGTGGGAACATCAGGGCCGCTCTGCAGACCTCTCTCGGCAGATCTCCGAGGTGGGTAGACGGGGCCGAGAGGGAGAGAGGAGAGGGTTAGAGTACAAAGGGGGAAAACAGAGCAGGTGCAGGAGAGGTGACTAGTCCAAATACAAAAGTTATCAAAGTGAAACAATCTTCGTGTAAAAAACACACAGTGAGCAAAGTTCCAAAAAACAATCCAAATGAGAATAATATCTTCGGTGTGAAACAAACACACAGTGGGAGATGTAAAGTCCAAAAAATATAAACCCAGTGAAAACAAACAAAGGCACACGCTGGGTGAGTGACTGTCTGATTAAAAAGGTGGTAATCTTCAGTGTTATAGTAACACACGAAAACGGAATTGATCAAGACAGTCAATAAAAACTCACCCAGACGCTTGTGCGCAAAGAGCGCTGGAACAGCAGCGGGGCGAGAGCGTCGCCACCGGGGAGCCGGCTGTCCGAGCGGAGGTCAGAGTGGTGCGCCACAGCTTGGAGTGCGCGCCGGTACAGAGAGACGCATCAGGAGTGCGTCTGCGTGGAGGAGCGTGCCAAGCTCGGAGGTCTGGATGATGCGCGTCAGCTGGGAGTGCGCGCTGGTACGGAGGAGCGTGCCAAGCTCGGAGGTCTGGATGATGCGCGTCAGCTGGGAGTGCGCGCTGGTACGGAGGAGCGTGCCAAGCTCGGAGGTCTGGATGATGCGCGGGCGTCTGCAGCGCGGAGGTCTGGATGTGCATCAGGACGACTGCTGCGCGGGGGTCTGAAGTGGATCACTGGAATACCTCCCGTGGAAGTCTAGGGAGCGCAGTCCAGTCTCCCCCTCAGGCAACGGCGACAGGAGGCGAAGGCTGGAGCAACATCTTTACGCCGGAGATAAAAACAGCATAGACCGAACAGAGGACCTCCCGAGGGAGTCTTGATGAAAGAGCATATGATACCGAATGTTACGGCATGTTACAACACAACCCCACGAGGAACAGAGTGGAAGAGCCAGGTATTTAAAGCCCACAGGGGAACTAATTAGAATGCACCACAGGTGCGAGAGGTAATTGATAATCGAACTAAAAGTGTGAGTTCGGCACCAGACCAATCAAACACATAATGACAGGTAGTACAGGTGTGGCCACTGAGAGAAAACGAGAGTAAAGAACGAGAGGGTGGGGGCTAGTGAGAGTGAGTGAGAAGGGAATTCCTAAACAGTAGGCTAAAAGGAAGGAAAGAGTAGGTGAGCAGCGGACAAAACCTCACAGTCTCATTGTTCACAGTACTGTTCTCACAGTGCTGTAGTTACAGGAGCATTGAAGAGATGATGACCATGTTTTATTCTGACGACCAATTTTTGCAGTGAAATTGAGTGACAAACCCCTTTGATATTTTGTGTGCAGTGTGTTGCGTATAGAATAGATTTCACAAACTACTTCTCTCAATGATCACCTAACATTTTGCATTTGTTCTGTGACCACCCCAGTATTCAACATTTTCATCTTATAATAATATAACTGTATTTATATAGCACCTTTCATACATGGATTGCAGCTAGGGATGCTCGATATTGGCTTTTTTACCGATACCGATATACCGATATTGTCCAACTCTTAATTTCCGATACCGATATCAACCGATACCGATATATGCAGGGTCCCCCCCCCCCCCCCAAAAAACTGAATAATTTCAGGTAATTAACATTAGGCCTACATATCTCTTGTTGTGGAATTAACACAACATTATGCATACTTTTGACAATAAATACAATCAGAATTTGTTCTTACTTGCTTGCCTGGCTAAATAAAAGAAAAATAATAATAAATACATTTAAAAAAGAAAATTGAAAACCGATACCAATATTTTCCGATATCACATTTATATGCCAATATCAGCCGATAATATCGGACATCCCTAATTGCAGCTCAAAGTGCTTCACAGCAAATAGTATAAAATGAACATAGGCATAAAATGTGCATACAGTTGACAGAATAAAAGCAATGCATGAAGTACAGACATAAGAATAGGTATACAAGACAATAAAAGTAGTGCAATGTAGAAAGTGCAGACATAAGAATAAGAATAGGCATAAAATAAGTACAATAAGTACAGTGTTGCTCAAAGCATGTGGACCCCCCCCGGAATAGCCAGTCCCCCAATCACCCCACACATCAATCCCCACCACAAAACGCAAACAGCCCGCGCGCCACTCACACCACCATCCACAATGACGGGAGTGCTCACCCTGCAGGATCTTATATGTATGTCGTGAGATTCATTGCCCTCATAGACAGGGGTGCAGTCGTAATATGGGCGGAGGCCAAACGGTATCCTATTATTATGCAAAGTCTAGGCACTTATCACCTAGACTTTGCATAATAATAGGATGCGCGCACTTCGAAGCCCAAACGCCGTTTGACCGCGGTTGCCCAGCACTGCACCACTGCTCATAGAGATGGTCGAGGTGACACCTACAGTAGATAATTCACAATACCAAGGTAATTGATTGAAATTCCTTTCTCATAGTGTAAAGAGTGCTTCTTTGTACCTCTCTAGACTGACCACAACTGTTATCTCAGAAATACAACTCATTGCCCTTCCTCCATTAACCTCCTTTTCCCTCCAGGTCAAACATCCCACGCCTCTGATTAACAAGGTTCTCCCTCACCCAACAACTAGTAAGTGTGTTATAAGAGTAGTTTAGCCCTAATCAAATATAGCTCAAGATTATATAATTTGATGGTGAATTCCATAGCCACAGGAAGGGAGTGAGGGAGTGGCAGTGCCCCCTAGTTTATTATTGATCAATCAAGAATCAAGAGGTTTATTTGTCACATACATACCAGGGCATACAGTGAAATATGGGTGGTCATGCCTGCATCGATTGTGCAATAATACAATAATAAAATAGACATAGAAAAAAAACAGGTAAGACATAAGATGTGCATGATAAAAATAGACATACTAAATTCCTGAGAAGGCACTGGTTCCTATGTACACTACTATACAATATACAATTTTAACTCCGTCATTATGTTATACTTACTATATCTAAACTATACTATACAAGAACCACATCTGATCAGGGAATTACAGAGATATAACACGCTAGGCGATAACTGACAGTGTGAATGCAGCATAAAGTAGGCTAATGGGTTATTCAAATATGCTGTCAGCGCAGACTGTATCTATATTATAATAAATTATTTCCCTCTGTGAATATTTTCAATGCTGGACATGTCTGATGTCTGGAAATTGATTCTGCTTATGTGCAACAGCTTGGACATGTCAAGTTTAGTTAGTTTGTGGACTAAGCTGTTGAACGCAGTTTGCTGCAGCTGTTCCTTAGCCGATAGTCCCTCCCAGGCACGTGCAGAGATAGGGCCCATGTGCAGAGATAGGGCCCATGTGCAGAGATAGGGCCCATGGGGGGCTTAAGCCCTTCTGCCCTTCTGCCCTCAGAGTAAAAAAGTGAATTTTTTTTAATGGCGGATGGCAGTGCAGTGGTTCTCAAACTTTTTACACCAAGTACCACCTGAGAACGTAGCTGGCTCTCCAAGTACCACCATATGACCGGCGTTAAAATACAGTCTATTCAGCTATGCGCAGTTCACGCAGGAGGCAAATGTATTTCTAATACCATTATGTATTGTTAACTTTTGTCAGACACAGCCACAATGTACAAAGGGATAGCACTAGAACTAGCAAACGCTTCCACACAACTCATACAATGCAAGGGGCATTGAGAACATAATAACTAACATTCTCACATAGCAAGTGAGAAAATTAAGAATAACTGTATTTCAGCAAATGTACTTAATTCTCTCTATATCTCTCTCTCTCTCTCTGTCTGTCTCTCTCTTTCTCACACAGCAAGCGATTGTCCATCATTCTCTCTCTCACACACACACACACACACACACACACACACACACACACACACACACACACACACACACACACACACACACACACACACACACACACACACACACACACACACACACACACACACACACACACACACACACACAATTATTTTGTTACAAAAACTTAATTTCCTGCATTCTGGTGCAGGAATTTTTGAATTTTTACCCTTTAAATGCCAGTGTTTGTGATGGGCATCACAAATTATTGTAAAAAAGAAAAGAAAACACATATTCAATACTTTTTTTAATGTTTACCCTTTAAATGCCAGTTTGTGTGATGGCATCACAAATTATTGTTAAAAAAAACACACAAAAAGTAAAATATTTTCAAGTTGAAGTTGAATTAAAGATGTATGACTGTTTATACTGCATTACTCTCTGTCACAGTGATCTCCTGGTTGTTCCCCACTTAGGTTATCTAACTATCGCGCCTCTGCAACCAGAAAAACTGGCCTGGCCTGCTTCTAAGTTCAGTGGCCTGACTGCAAAAATAAATTGTACTGGATGTTTACTGTTAATGCTTGTGTGTCTAATTTGATGTTATGTTTAAAAAATAATAAAAAAAAAATATTAAAAAAAAAAGAAAAAAAAATTGCTTTTTTGTAATGGTTTTCAAGTACCACCAGCAGTACCACCAAGTACCACTAGTGGTACGCGTACCACAGTTTGAGAACCACTGGGTGTGAGGATTGGTCCGATTCCGCACACTTCAAGGTACCAATCACCTTCGCGCACCTGAAGTGAGTTCTAATCAGCTCGGTGGAGCCCTTTATATACTCTGGTGTTCCTAACGTTCTGTGTCGGGTCGTTTTGGATTACCACTGGCTGCTGCTTGTTCCCTCCCATGTTGTACCTTGTCTGTTTTTCTCCAGGACGTCTATGGAAGTCGCCGCTGTTGCTTTTCTCTGTCATCCGTTGGATCTGTGCCTCGTTGCCCGCTTTGCGCAATTGCGCCTTGGTGAGTTTGGAACCTACTTTTTGGATACCCTGTTTTTCTTCGCATCTTCCTGACTCGGGACCTTTCTGTTTTTGTGTGTTTGGGTAACACTGAAGATTTGCCGTTTTTGTTTGTACTGGACTCAGCTAAACGTGTGTGTTGGTAACACTGAAGATTAAGTCACTTGTGTTTATACTGGACTCAGCTAAAGGAGGACTGGACTGCCTTGTATTCCGTTGGCTTGTTTGTTGACAACTCTCTCTCTCTCCGTTCCTCCCCGAGTTGGATCTTCGAGTAGCTGCAGAGCCGCAGAGTCAGAGGCGCAACGCCACTGTGCCGTCTCTGCACCGAGACGAGCTGCAGAGCCGCAGGCTACTCTGCCAAGAACATTCCCCACTGTTGCTGTTTGTTGTCTTTTCTATTCCCTGTTATTTTGGAAATAAATACGCCCTGGTTTTTGGCTAACTCTGAACTACCTGTCTGTGCCGTGCTGTTGGGGTTGGTAACAAACCATAACATTACGACCCGACCATGTCGACCCCAGCCGACACAGACAGAGTTAGGGCAGCGTTGGCGGTCCAGATCCAGTTGACCAACGACCACACCCAACAGTTAGGTGCGGCTGCGGCTGCTGTGCAGTACCTCCGGGCCCAGGTCCAGCCTATTCAAGATTCTCTTGACACTCTGGCCACCCAGCAGACTACCCAGGGTAATCAGCAGGCTGATATTCTGCACCAGCTACAGGCTCTCAGTGCAGCATTTAACACCCTGCTTTTAACCCCACCTGTGCCAGGAGTTCCAGCCAGATCCCCACCCGCTGCCGCGACAGACCCCGCGCCTCCCGACCTCGCACCTCGGGAGCCCCGTCTCTCCAACCCACGTTTGTTCGACGGTAACTTCGAGGAGTGTGCCACGTTCATCATGCAATGTGAGTTGGTTTTCATTCATCAACCCAGCCGATTTACGTCAGAGGGAGCCCGAGTAGCCTACATGACTAACCTGCTCACAGGCCGAGCAGCACAGTGGGTCACTGCTTCCTGGTCTATGAGGGCTGATTTTTGTTTCTCATACCCAGACTTCGTGGCAGAGCTCCGAAGGGTTTTCCACCACCCAGCTCGTGGCCAGGACCCGGGAGCTCGGCTGGGCACCTTCCGGCAGGGCAGTGGCAGTGTCACCGACTACGCGCTGGAGTTCAGACTAGCCGCAACCGAGAGCGGTTGGAATGATTGGGCGCTTCATCTCACCTTCCTGAGGGGGCTCAACGACGCGGTAAGGGACCAGCTCGCGACCCGAGAGGAGCCCGATTCTCTCGAGGGCCTAATCAGCCTCGCCATTCGCATTGACGGACGCCTCCGGGACAGGAGACATGAGAGAGCACGACTGGGACCCTCAGAGGTTCCCCAGACCCCCCGAACTCGTGAGCGTTCTGCTGACCGTCCTGCCCCCTCCGCGGCTGGTGGCCCTTTCCCCTCCCGAGCTGTGACCAAGGAGGAACCCATGCAGCTGGGACGCACCCTCCTTAGCCCGGCTGAACGGGAGTCCAGGCTCAGGTCCGGCCTTTGTCTCTACTGCGGCCGGGATGGACACCGTATCTCCAATTGCCCTACCCGGCCAAAAGACCAGGCTCGCCGGGACCCCGGGAGATCCTGCTGAGCCGTTTTTCCTGTTCCCACACCCGTGCACCACCTAACCGTCTGACGAGCGTCACCCTTGCCTGGGCCGACCAGCGGGCGACGGTGGGTGCACTCATTGACTCGGGTGCTGATGAGAGTTTCCTGGACGTTGAGTTTGCCACCCAGGCCAACATTCCACTTGAGGACCTCGAGAGGCCCTTGGAGGTTTTTGCGCTGGATCAGCACCGCCTGGCTGACATCATTCAACGCACCTGTCCTGTCCTCCTCACCATTGCTGGTAACCACGTTGAGAGACTCCAGTTTTTTTTACCAGATCCCCTCTTGTCCCAGTAGTCCTGGGTCAGCCCTGGCTCGCGCTGCATGAGCCCCACATCGCCTGGTCCTCCGGCACCATCAGGGGGTGGAGCTCCTCCTGTCATGCCCAGTGTCTTCAGGCGGCGTCCAGTCCTTCGCCCCGGAGTTCTCCTTGTGTGCCGCCCCCGGACCTCTCAACTATTCCCCCCCGAGTACCACGACCTCGGGGAGGTTTTCTGCAAGTCCCGGGCTCAGGCCCTTCCGCCTCACCGGCCTTACGACTGTGCCATCGACCTCCACTCAGGGGCCCCCCTTCCCGGCAGCCACCTCTACAGTCTGACCGTCCCTGAGAAGGCAGCGATGGATAAGTACATCTCTGAGTCCTTGGCAGCAGGCCTCATTCGGCCCTCGTCCTCCCCGGTGGCGGCCGGTTTCTTTTTTGTTGGGAAGAAGGATGGAGACCTTCGGCCCTGCATTGACTATCGCCAACTCAACGAGATCACCATTAAGAACAAATATCCTCTTCTTCTCATGAACTCCACCTTCGAGCCCCTCACCCAGGCTACCGTCTTCACCAAGCTGGACCTCCGGAGTGCCTACCATCTGGTCCGTATCCGAGAGGGCGATGAATGGAAGACCGCCTTCAAGACTCCCAGGGGTCATTACGAGTACCTGGTGATGCCGTTCGGCCTCACCAACGCTCCGGCGGTATTCCAGGCTCTCATGAACGACGTCCTCCGTGACATGCTCGAGGAGTTTGTGGTGGTATACCTGGACGACATCCTCATCTTCTCCAAGACTCTCGAGGAACACGTCCAGCATGTCCGCCGTGTGCTGGAGCGCCTCCTCCACAATCGGCTCTTCGTTAAGGCAGAGAAGTGCCGTTTCCACTCCGACTCCGTCGATTACCTAGGCTTCATCGTGGAGAGCGGCCTGACCCGAGCTGACCCGAGCAAGATCCGGGCCGTAGAGGAGTGGTAACAAACCATAACAAGTGGTGTGGTAACATCAGGGTGGGAATTGTACGTGTTGGGGGCATGAGTGCCATTTTTCTTTTACCCTCCAGTATATGGTACCCCAAGCCATAACATAACATAGATGAAATGGTTAGGTCCAGAGATCAGTTTAGGTCTCTGGATGTGAGAGGTTATGGATTTAGCCACGTGGATATGGTGCATATTCTAGAAAATCTATTTTGACCACTTGTATTCTTGGTCCCCTATTAAGTAAGGCTTATAGACTACAGCTATCGGTCAATACGATGCGGGTGAATTGATTATTTGAGTTCTAGTGCTCCAGTTCTTCAAAATGGAAGTCATCGGTAATGATCGCTCATCAGTAAAAGCACAAGCTCAGTCACTGAATGAATAATCAGTGCGACTGTGTTGTATTTACACTGACTTGTATTGACTACCGCCATAATTAATAGGCAACTGAGAATAAAAGTGATCAAATTGATTCTCAAGAATCTGCGTCCTCAGCACGGGTATAGATCCATAACTTCACACATCTAGAGGCCTAATCAGTCTGACATTTTCCTAATGCATAATGCATAATGAAACAGCAAATTACGAGCCGTCTGGAGATAGGCCTACAAATATATTCTACCTCACCCAGAATCACAATAGGAGGCCAATGGAAATATAATGTTTTATATAATATAACCAGGTCGGGAACTAACCATTGTGTCAAACTCATCACGACGACGCCGCTCCCTGGAGACCTTGGAGATTCCCATTACGTGGTTTATGTCAGGAGCAAGGTTCCTCTACAAGGTGAACGACTCTGTCCCTGAACCTCTTTCTGTGTTGGTGATGTGGGCTTTCATGAGGGTTTCCATCACGCATCAGTGATTCACATTATCCACATTAGCACCGCTGCTTTGTCAACCCGCCTCTCTCTCTCTCTCTCTCTCTCTCTCTCTCTCTCTCTCTCTCTCTCTCTCTCTCTCTCTCAGTCTATCTCCACCTCCTGCCATTCCTTCTTTTCTTCTTTTTCTCACTTCATTTCCATCCATCTCACCCTGTCACCCCTCTCTCTCTTCTGTCTTTCTCTCTCCAAGTCATTCCGCCTGTAGAGGAAATTGACCTGGACCTTGTGTCTCATTATGCTCTCCAGGTCTAATTATAACTGCACACGCGTAGGGAGAGAGAGGGAGCGTGTGTGTGTGTGTGTGTGTGTGTGTGTGTGTGTGTGTGTGTGTGTGTGTGTGTGTGTGTGTGTGTGTGTGTGTGTGTGTGTGTGTGTGTGTGTGTGTGTGTGTGTGTGTGTGAAAGAGTGTATGTGTGTGTTTCTAACCTTTATTTTCATAGTGGGAGTATAGATTGGCTAAGCGTAAATGCTCTTTTATATATATAATTATTTTTGTCAGAGTTTGTCAATCAAACATCCACATAGTCATCCAGCAAATAAAACAATTTATAAATGAAAAAACACAACCAAGGAACAGAGAGGGAGGAACGTGGCTGGGGATGAGTGTTGTACTGTTGACCACTAGGAACTGCCCAGTACAACCACAGTCTGACACTGTTGACCACTAGGAGCTGCCCGGTACAACCACAGTCTGACACTGTTGACCACTAGGAGCTGCCCAGTACAACCACAGTCTGACACTGTTGACCACTAGGAGCTGCCCAGTACAACCACAGTCTGACACTGTTGACCACTAGGAGCTGCCCGGTACAACCACAGTCTGACACTGTTGACCACTAGGAGCTTCCCAGTACAACCACAGTCTGACAATGTTCACCACTAGGAGCTGCCCAGTACAACCACAGTCTGACACTGTTGACCACTAGGAGCTGCCCAGTACAACCACAGTCTGACACTGTTGACCACTAGGAGCTGCCCAGTACAACCACAGTCTGACACTGTTGACCAGTAGAAGCTGCCCAGTACAACCACAGTCTGACACTGTTGACCACTAAGAGCTGCCCAGTACAACCACAGTTTGACACTGTGTTGACCACTAGGAGCTGCCCAGTACAACCACAGTCTGACACTGTTGACCACTAGGAGCTGCCCAGTACAACCACAGTCTGACACTGTTGACCACTAGCAGCTGCCCAGTACAACCACAGTCTGACACTGTTGACCACTAGGAGCTGCCTGGTACAACCACAGTCTGACACTGTTGACCACTAGGAGTTGCCTGGTACAACCACAGTCTGACACTGTTGACCACTAGGAGCTGTCCAGTACAACCACAGTCTGACACTGTTGACCACTAGGAGCTTCCCAGTACAACCACAGTCTGACACTGTTGACCACTAGGAGCTGCCCAGTACAACCACAGTCTGACACTGTTGACCACTAGGAGCTGCCCAGTACAACCACAGTCTGACACTGTTGACCACTAGGAGCTTCCCAGTACAACCACAGTCTGACACTGTTGACCAGTAAGAGCTGCTCAGTACAACCACGGTCTGACACTGAGCAGCTCTACTGGAGCAGTTGAGGGTTGAGAGGCTTGCTCAAGGGCTCTTTAATGATGGGTGTTGAGGGAGGGGAGAGGGTTATTCATTCACTTCTGTCACCCGTATATCTCTGCCAGTCTGGGAATCAAACCAACGCCTTTCTGGTAGCAAGCCCGCTTCTCTAACCTTTAGGCTACGTGTGTTTATGTGTATCTGTGCACATGGTCCTCTGAGTGTGTGTGTGTGTGTGTGTGTGTGTGTGTGTGTGTGTGTGTGTGTGTGTGTGTGTGTGTGTGTGTGTGTGTGTGTGTGTGTGTGTGTGTGTGTGTGCCGTAGGACATCAATAACAAGTATTTCTATTTTCTGTTATATATCTTGTCTCTTCTACCTCTAATAAGTGTTTATTTATGCATGTGTGTGTGTGTGTTTATCCAAGTGCAATATCCATAGCTCAGGAGGCGTAATATTTGTTAAAGGTGATATTTGTGTCAGAATACGATTGTGAAGTATTGTGTTGCTGCAGAGATGCCTTGGCCTACAAATCATAGTCTACAGAAAACACATTTGTTTACTACAGATCCTTGCGAAAACGATGCCCATGATCATTTGAATGTTTTTCAATGAAAATTAGATGAATGATAATCATTCTGTCTAATAATAAATGATTATCATTCATCTTATTTTCATTGAAAAACAATAAAATTATCATGGTCTACATTTTTTATCATAATGAATCATATTGCAATGGCAAAAATTTATCAAAATAATCCTACAATGTTTTATTTATTTTTTCCAAATTGTTCAGCCTGTGTCTGTGTCTGTATTTGCATGCATATGTTTCTGGCTATGTGTGTGTATGTGTGTGCATGTGTGTCTGTGTGTGCATGTGTTTTTGGTGTGTGCGCACGGGCATGTGTTTGTGTCTGTGTTTGCATGCATGTGTGTGTGTGTGTGTGTGTGTGTGTGTGTGTGTGTGTGTGTAGGTGTGTAGGTGTGTGTGTGTGTGTGTGTGTGTGTGTGTGTGTGTGTGTGTGTGTGTGTGTGTGTGTGTGTGTGTGTGTATAAGTGTAGTAGTGGGATATTAAAAGTAATTAAATCTTCTTCTCTAACAGCATGTGATTAGATATTTTAGTCCCTTTTGTTGTCGCTGATGCTGGATGTGCTAATTTCAGCTGCCGGGCCTGATGGGAAAATAAAGGCCTGTAAATAATGTGTTTTTTGCCCCCTCTCTATTCCTGTCCTCTATTCATCTTCTCCTCTCTGCTCACTCTCTCTTTTCCCTTTTTATCCTTTATTTCACTACCCGTCTTCTCTCCATCTCTCTCTCTTCCCCCCTCTCTCTTTGGCACTCTCTCTCTTTCAGAATTACTCTTTTCCCCTCTCTGTACCATGTGATTACACAGAATCCTTCCTCACAAATGAAAGTCTCACATTTTCAGGTAGTTTGAGGACATGGCTCGTTTAGAATGTGCGCTGTATTGGCACGGGGGGGCTGGATATTTGGATAAATGTGGTCATCATGACTCATTGTTGAATGTTTTTCCAATTATCCAGCGTGCAGCTGATGCTAATGTTCAGTTGCTATCGCTATTAGCTCTATCTTTAATTTTTCAAAATGTACAGTTGCTATTGCATGCACTCATCTGTGTTCCACTACGCACATGAGTGCATGCTTACCAACTGTCCGTCTGCAACACTACTATCACCAACATCTAAGAAGGGAGATCCCCCCTTGAATGGCCCTTCTAAGGTTTCTCTCCTCCACACTGCCTGTGGAGCTTTTTTCCCTATTGTTAGGTTTTAGTGAGTTTTTCCTTACCTTCACGTGGGGTATGTCTGGGAGTGCTTGCATTCTTTCATTTAATTGCATCCATCTAAAAATGTTTGCACCTTATGGTGTTCTTGTTCTGTTCTTGACTTATTGTTATGTTTTCTTCTTGACTTGTTTAAAGAAGATCTGTACGGCCCATGGGGACATTAACGTGTGTTGTCGGGCCCTATAAATAAATTTGATTTGATTTGATTTGATTTAATGCTAATGTTTTGGGGCGCCGTCCCATGTGTCCCGCCGGGACTGTCTCCAGTTTTCCCTCCGCTTAACCATTTCATTACTGACGGTCAATCGGTGTCTAATGTTGGGGGTTTGGCTGAGGCTTGTTTACCCTTTATACGGCTGGATGGCCTGACGACAGGGCTCAGGACAGGTGTGCATTTGTGAATCTATTAATTGAACATGGGGGACCCTGATGTAGACGGGACAAACGTTTTTCTCTGGTCTGCATCCCCTTAACAATTGTGTGTATTGGGCTGTGGTAAGTGTGCCTATTCTGCAATATGTTAATAAAGTTTTCGTTCATTCATTCGTTTATCCCTTACACGGGTGCACAGGTGTGCCGCAGTGGAGGTTGTTGCATGGCCGCTAGTGGAGCAGTGCTTCACTAGTAATAGACTTTGGTCAGCAGCCGCCACTGGTGTTCCGTGCTTAGAGAAGCAGGTGGCATCGGCCCTTTGCCCTGACATGGTAGAACGGTATCCCGCCCGGTCGACACCAAGAGGCGAGTCGGCCCGGCAGGTGGCTGAGTGGGCTGATGAAGCTTATACCGCCGCAGTACAGAATTTAGCAGCAACTAATAACATTGCTTAATTGGCTGCTTAGTTATGCTGCTCTGATTACATCCTCTTGAAGTTGACAGGCTTCAAATGTGAAAATATATATAATCTTCATACGTTTTTGCCATGTTTTCTATGCAAACTCGTTTTCTAGTAACTAGTCATTTGTTACAATCACGGCCAGGGCCTCTCGCTCTCTCTCCTGCTACTTCCACGCCCTTATATGGGCAGCTTACCTACCCCAGCTTCCACACGCTGTCACCTGGGATCAATCAACGCACCTGAGACTCGTCAGGTCATCACCAGACCGACAAGAGACCTGGGTTTCCTGCCACTCCCTGTCCGAGTGTTGCTGCACCTACCTAGGTACGAACCTACCTGCTGCTCTGTCTATTTCTCTGCCTTGTCCTAACCTTATTTTCCTGTGCCCAGGGTGGCCTGCCGCTCGGTCTACGCTGTCTCCCAAGACACCACCGGCCTGGACGTTCCTGTGGAGCACGAGGAGTGCTCCTGGTCACATCTGTCTACATGGTACCTTGTTGGATTAAACAACCTAAAGCGCTCCATGCTCCTCTTCCTGTGTTCTGCTCTTGGGCTCAAGTTAAACGCTACCCTAACAGTAATTGATGGGTTCAGATAAATGTAGTGGAGTAAAAAGTACAATATTTGCTTTGAAATGTAGTGGAGTAAAAGTATAAAGTTCCCTAAAATGAAAATACTCAAGTAAAGTACAAGTAGCTCGGAATTGTAGTTAAGTACATTACATGAGGAAAAAATACTTTAGTTACTTTACACCATTGCCTGGGAGCCTAAACTAACCCTAACCCTAAACTCTCCCAGGGGGACGGACACATCCGATATCTAATCAAAAACAACACACACACATTGCACAGTCACCACAGACTCGATGACTCACCTGACAGCATGACCACAGCAGAGAGAGATGAAGGCAATAGAGGAACTCGAGAACAATCCACACATCATCATTAAACCAGCAGACAAAGGAACAAAGGATCAACAATAGTCATTGTGGACCAACTGGATATAAAACTGGAAACAAACAAAGGCAATTATCAAACACAAAATACTACAAACACATAGCAAACAACATACACAAACACAATTACCACAACTGATACCATACACACATCGCTAGAAAACAGAGACTATCTATATGGACTAGATGACCCCAGACCCAGACATTTTTACTTATTACCCAAAATACATCAAAGAAATAGATACATGGCCTATTCCCTTTGAAGGTCCTCCTGGTAGACAGATTGTACCGAGACAGCAGTAGTGAATAATACAACATCAAGTTTTCAAGTTTCAAGTTTGTTTTTATTTGTCACGTATAAAGTACATGTACATTACAGTGAAATGCTTGGTTCTGTGTGAGCCCCTGAGAATGTGCTTCATACAGTAAAAAAGTAAGTAAAAGTGGAATAACACTATACAATTTACAATAGGCTATACAAAATAATATACAAACTAAAGTATAACCTAAGTACAACCTAATGAGTAAAATGCAGACAATGAGGTACAAAATGCAGACAATGAGGTACAAAATGCAGACAATGAGGTACAAAAACCTTTTTTAAGGCAAGGTATAAATGCAAATGAGGTATGAATGTAGTGCAACTATTTTAATAAATAGATAAATATGATGTAGTGTTAAAGTGTCTAAAGTGAGTGTTAAGGTGAGTGTTTGTTTAAAGGGGGTGTGTGCATGTGGATGTGTGTGCAATGTGTGTAGATGGATGGGTTGAGTCATAGAGCATTGCACACTACATAGATTACCACATCAACCCTCTCTCCATCAAGCATCCCAGTTATCTAAAAGACACTTAATGACTCCATCAACAAGATAGGAGGATAATGCATCTGTACGTCCCCGATCTATATGA
The DNA here is from genome assembly GCF_963971535.1 of Notolepis coatsorum. NCBI lineage: Eukaryota > Metazoa > Chordata > Actinopteri > Aulopiformes > Paralepididae > Notolepis > Notolepis coatsorum. The sequence continues at coordinate 95,212,177 of NC_140180.1, forward strand.
CCACCTGGTGGGACCTGGGCCCCAGGTTGAGGAGTATACAGCTTTAGGGAGTCAGTACGGGTGTTTTCTGAACTGCTGCTGCATGGTTTACTGAGGAGTACAGCTTTAGACAGCTTTCTCCCTCCCTCCTTCTCTCCCTCCCTCCTTCTCCCCCTCCCTCCTTCTCTCCCTCCCTCACCCTCCCCCTCCTCCTCCCCCTCTCCCTTCTCTCCCTACTTCTCTCCCTCCCTCCTTCTCCCCCTCCCTCCTTCTCTCCCTCCCTCACCCTTCCCCTCCTCCCTCCTCCCCCTTCTTTCCCTCCCTCCTCCTCCCCCTCCTCCTTCTCTCCCTCCCTCCTTCTCCCCCTCCCTCCTTGTCTCCCTTCCTCCTTCTCTCCCTCCCTCCTTCTCTCCCTTCCTCCTTCTCCCCCTTCCTCCTTCAAGTCAAGTCAAGAGTTTTATTTGTCACGGCATACAAGTATACAATGAAATGCGGGTGGTCTTGCCCGCAACAATGTGCAATACAGTAGTACAACATATAATAGAATCCAATAAAACAACATTGTGCAATAAACAGGTAACATAGTGGGACATCTCTGTATTTGTACATAGTTATTTACAGAGCATGTAGGACATGCTAGGTCCTTTGGTAGTGCAATACACTGTTACTGTTGCTATACTATTTAAAAGTGACCTTTCCTTTCTGGCCATAAGTGTGGGAGTGTGCAGCATGAGTGTGTGCTTGCTCATGTTAAAGTGGCTGCTAGTGTGTGAGCGTGCACAGCGTGCATGTCGTGTGTGTGCTCATGTGTGCTTGTGTGTGGAGAGTTCAGTGTTCTGTGGCACTCAGTGTTCATTGTTCAAGGCTCTGATGGCCTGGGGGAAGAAGCTGAGCCGAAGCCTCTCTGTCCTAGTAGCTGGGGTTCACAGGCGTTTGCCTGACCTCAGCAGCTGGAACAGGCTGTTATTGGGGTGGTGGGGGTCTTTCATTATTCTGCAGGCTCTGGATTTGCACCTCTTGTTGTATAGAACCTGCAGGGGAGGTAGTGCAATACCCGTGGTACGCTCGGCTGAGCGCACCACTCTCTGTAGGGCCTTCTTGTCCTGTGCC
>NC_140180.1:95213465-95267357 GCF_963971535.1 Notolepis coatsorum
AGTAGCTGGGGTTCGCAGGCGTTTGCCTGACCTCAGCAGCTGGAACAGGCTGTTATTGGGGTGGTGGGGGTCTTTCATTATTTTGCAGGCTCTGGATTTGCACCTCTTGTTGTATAGAACCTGCAGGGCAGGTAGTGCAATACCCGTAGTACGCTCGGCTGAGCGCACCACTCTCTGTAGGGCCTTCTTGTCCTGTGCCGTGCTGTTTCCATACCAGGCAGTGATGTTTCCAGGCAAGATGCTCTCTACAGCTCCGGAGTAGAAGGACTGGAGTATCTTCCCCGATACTCTGAACTTCCTTAACTCCTTCCTCCTTCTCTCCCTCCCTCATTCTCCCCCTCCTCCCTCCTCCCCCTCCCCCTTCTCTCCCTCCCTCCTTCTCCCCCTCCCCCCCTGGTCTCTGAACTGCTGCCGGACCACTGAACCGCTAACGGCCACTGTGGTAACTGCAGTGTGAGATTTAAACGTTGATGCGCCGCTACTTTAATAGGCTATCAGTGGGACCGCACACCGCTAGCCCCTGGCTGTGTGTTGTGTGTGTGGGGGGGGGGACTCATTGAAAGCGAGAGAGTGAGATAGGTAGTGGAGAGAAAGAATGAAAGAGAAAGAGAGAGAGAGAGATGGAGGTAGGCTACCATGACGATGGCCGTGCTGCTGACTCGTGGTCTCATTGTTGACGGATGACTCGCTTGTGTTCGCTCGTTTCACTCAGCTGCTCATTTATACGAGAAGGATAAAGGACGTGTGAAGCGATCGAGAGAGAGAGAGAGAGACAGACACACAGACAGACAGCATAATAACATGTGTCGACACACTCCTTGCTCCTCCAAGAGGGACGATTTCTCTCTCGAGGAAGCCTCCAAGTGTCTGAATCAATATAGGAATGAGGGAAGGAATGGATGAATGGAGGGAAGAAGGGAGGGAGATAAGGAGGGAGGGAGAGAAGGAGGGAGGGGGAGAAGGAGGGAGGGAGGGAAGGAGGGAGGGGGAGAAGGAGGGAGGGGGAGAAGGAGGGAGGGAGGGAAGGAGGGAGGGGGAGAAGGAGAGAGGGGGAGAAGGAGGGAGGGAGAGAAGGAGGGAGGGAGATAAGGAGAGAGGGGGAGAAGGAGGGAGGGAGAGAAGGAGGGATGCGAGAAGGAGGGCGGGAGAGAAGGGGGGAGGGAGAGAAGGAGGGAGGGAGAGAAGGAGGGAGGGGGAGAAAGAGGGAGGGAGAGAAGGAGGGAGGGAGAGAAGGAGGGAGGGAGAGAAGGAGGGAGGGAGAGAGGGAGAGAGGGCGAGAAGGAGGGATGGAGAGAAGGAGGGAGGGAGGGAGAGAAGGGGGGAGGGAGAGAAGGAGGGAGGGAGAGAAGGAGGGAGGGAGGGGGAGAAGGAGGGATGGAGAGAAGGAGGAAGGGAAGGAGGGAGTGGGGTAAGGAGGGAGGGATAGAAGGAGGAATGGGGAGAAGGAGGGAGGGAGAGAAGGAGGGAGGGGGAGAAGGAGAGAGGGGGAGAAGGAGGGAGGGAGAGAAGGAAGGATGGAGAGAAGGAGAGAGGGGGAGAAGGAGGGAGGGAGAGAAGGAGGGATGCGAGAAGGAGGGAGGGAGAGAAGGGGGGGGAGGGAGAGAAGGAGGGAGGGGGAGAAGGACGGAGGGGGAGAATGAGGGAGGGAGAGAAGGAGGAAGGGAAGGAGGGAGGGAGAGATAGAGGGATGGGGAGAAGGAGGGAGACAAGAAGGAAGGGGGAGAAGGAGGAAGGGAGAGAAGGAGGGAGGGGGAGAAGGAGGGAGGGAGAGAAGGAGGGATGGGAGAAGGAGGGAGGGAGATAAGGAGGGATGGAGAGAAGGAGGGAGGGGGAGAAGGGGGAGGGAGAGAAGGAGGGATGGAGAGAAGGAGGGGGGGAGAAGGAGGGAGGGAGATAAGGAGGGAGGTTAAAGTGTCGGGTTTGAGTGAATCAAAATAGAAAAGGGGAGGGAGAGGGGAGGAGGAGGTTTCCCGCTACCACATCAATGATGACTGGAATGCCCTTGAGCAAGGCCCTGAAGCCAACACAACTACTGTAGTGGTCAACAGTGTCAGACTGTGGTTGTACTGGGCAGCTCGTAGTGGTCAACAGTGTCAGACTGTGGTTGTACTGGGCAGCTCCTAGTGGTCAACAGTGTCAGACTGTGGTTGTACTGGGCAGCTCCTAGTGGTCAACAGTGTCAGACTGTGGTTGTACTGGGCAGCTCATAGTGGTCAACAGGTCAGACTGTGGTTGTACTGGGCAGTTCCTAGTGGTCAACAGTGTCAGCCTGTGGTTTCACTGGGCAGCTCCTAGTGGTCAACAGTGTCAGGCTGTGGTTGTACTGGGCAGCTCCTAGTGGTCAACAGTGTCAGACTGTGGTTGTACTGGGCAGCTCCTAGTGGTCAACAGTGTCAGACTGTGGTTGTACTGGGCAGCTCCTAGTGGTCAACAGTGTCAGACTGTGGTTGTACTGGGCAGCTCCTAGTGGTCAAGTGTCCGACTGTGGTTGCACTGGGCAGCTCCTAGTGGTCAACAGTGTCAGACTGTAGTTGTACTGGGCAGCTCCTATTGGTCAACAGTGTCAGACTGTGGTTGTACTGGGCAGCTCCTAGCGGTCAACAGTGTCAGACTGTGGTTATACTGGGCAGCTCCTAGTCGTCAACAGTGTCAGACTGTGGTTGTACTGGGCAGCTCCTAGTGGTCAACAGTGTCAGACTGTGGTTGTACTGGGCAGCTCCTACTGGTCAACAGTGTCAGACTGTGGTTGTACTTGGCAGGTCCTAGTGGTCAACAGTTTCAGGCTGAGGTTGTACTGGGCAGCTCCTAGTGGTCAACAGTGTCAGGCTGTGGTTGTACTGGGCAGCTCCTAGTGGTCAACACAGTGTCAGACTGTGGTTGTATTGGGCAGCTCCTAGTGGTCAACAGGTCAGACTGTGGTTGTACTGGGCAGTTCATAGTGGTCAACAGTGTCAGCCTGTGGTTTCACTGGGCAGCTCCTAGTGGTCAACAGTGTCAGGCTGTGGTTGTACTGGGCAGCTCCTAGTGGTCAACAGTGTCAGACTGTGGTTGTACTGGGCAGCTCCTAGTGGTCAACAGTGCCAGACTGTAGTTGTACTGGACAGCTCCTAGTGGTCAACAGTGTCAGACTGTAGTTGTACTGGGCAACTCCAGGTGGTCAACAGCGTCAGACTGTAGTTGTACTGGGGAGCTCCTAGTGGTCAACAGTGTCAGACTGTAGTTGTACTGGGCAACTCCTAGTGGTCAACAGCGTCAGACTGTGGTTGTACTGGGCAGCTCCTACTGGTCAACAGTGTCAGACTGTGGTTGTACTGGGCAGGTCCTAGTGGTCAACAGTTTCAGGCTGTGGTTGTACTGGGCAGCTCCTAGTGGTCAACAGTGTCAGGCTGTGGTTGTACTGGGCAGCTCCTAGTGGTCAACAGTGTCAGACTGTGGTTGTACTGGGCAGATCCTAGTGGTCAACAGTGTCAGACTGTGGTTGTACTGGGCAGCTCCTAGTGGTCAACACAGTGTCAGACTGTGGTTGTATTGGGCAGCTCCTAGTGGTCAACAGGTCAGACTGTGGTTGTACTGGGCAGCTCCTAGTGGTCAACAGTGTCAGACTGTGGTTGTACTGGGCAGATCCTAGTGGTCAAGTGTCCGACTGTGGTTGCACTGGGCAGCTCCTAGTGGTCAACACAGTGTCAGACTGTAGTTGTACTGGGCAGCTCCTAGTGGTCAACAGTGTCAGACTGTGGTTGTACTGGGCAGCTCCTAGTGGTCAACAGTGTCAGACTGTGGTTATACTGGGCAGCTCCTAGTGGTCAACAGTGTCAGACTGTGGTTGTACTGGGCAGCTCCTAGTGGTCAACAGTGTCAGACTGTGGTTGTACTGGGCAGCTCCTAGTGGTCAACAGTGTCAGACTGTGGTTGTACTGGGCAGGTCCTAGTGGTCAACAGTTTCAGGCTGTGGTTGTACTGGGCAGCTCCTAGTGGTCAACAGTGTCAGGCTGTGGTTGTACTGGGCAGCTCCTAGTGGTCAACAGTGTCAGACTGTGGTTGTACTGGGCAGATCCTAGTGGTCAACAGTGTCAGACTGTGGTTGTACTGGGCAGCTCCTAGTGGTCAACACAGTGTCAGACTGTGGTTGTATTGGGCAGCTCCTAGTGGTCAACAGGTCAGACTGTGGTTGTACTGGGCAGTTCCTAGTGGTCAACAGTGTCAGCCTGTGGTTTCACTGGGCAGCTCCTAGTGTTTAACAGTGTCAGGCTGTGGTTGTACTGGGCAGCTCCTAGTGGTCAACAGTGCCAGACTGTAGTTGTACTGGGCAGCTCCTAGTGGTCAACAGTGTCAGACTGTGGTTGTACTGGGCAGCTCCTAGTGGTCAACAGTGTCAGACTGTGGTTGTACTGGGCAGCTCCTAGTGGTCAAGTGTCCGACTGTGGTTGCACTGGGCAGCTCCTAGTGGTCAACACAGTGTCAGACTGTAGTTGTACTGGGCAGCTCCTATTGGTCAACAGTGTCAGACTGTGGTTGTACTGGGCAGCTCCTAGTGGTCAACAGTGTCAGACTGTGGTTGTACTGGGCAGCTCCTACTGGTCAACAGTGTCAGACTGTGGTTGTACTGGGCAGGTCCTAGTGGTCAACAGTTTCAGGCTGAGGTTGTACTGGGCAGCTCCTAGTGGTCAACAGTGTCAGGCTGTGGTTGTACTGGGCAGCTCCTAGTGGTCAACACAGTGTCAGACTGTGGTTGTATTGGGCAGCTCCTAGTGGTCAACAGGTCAGACTGTGGTTGTACTGGGCAGTTCCTAGTGGTCAACAGTGTCAGCCTGTGGTTTCACTGGGCAGCTCCTAGTGGTCAACAGTGTCAGGCTGTGGTTGTACTGGGCAGCTCCTAGTGGTCAACAGTGTCAGACTGTGGTTGTACTGGGCAGCTCCTAGTGGTCAACAGTGCCAGACTGTAGTTGTACTGGACAGCTCCTAGTGGTCAACAGTGTCAGACTGTAGTTGTACTGGGCAACTCCAGGTGGTCAACAGCGTCAGACTGTAGTTGTACTGGGGAGCTCCTAGTGGTCAACAGTGTCAGACTGTAGTTGTACTGGGCAACTCCTAGTGGTCAACAGCGTCAGACTGTGGTTGTACTGGGCAGCTCCTACTGGTCAACAGTGTCAGACTGTGGTTGTACTGGGCAGCTCCTAGTGGTCAACAGTGTCAGGCTGTGGTTGTACTGGGCAGCTCCTAGTGGTCAACAGTGTCAGACTGTGGTTGTACTGGGCAGATCCTAGTGGTCAACAGTGTCAGACTGTGGTTGTACTGGGCAGCTCCTAGTGGTCAACACAGTGTCAGACTGTGGTTGTATTGGGCAGCTCCTAGTGGTCAACAGGTCAGACTGTGGTTGTACTGGGCAGCTCCTAGTGGTCAACAGTGTCAGACTGTGGTTGTACTGGGCAGATCCTAGTGGTCAAGTGTCCGACTGTGGTTGCACTGGGCAGCTCCTAGTGGTCAACACAGTGTCAGACTGTAGTTGTACTGGGCAGCTCCTAGTGGTCAACAGTGTCAGACTGTGGTTGTACTGGGCAGCTCCTAGTGGTCAACAGTGTCAGACTGTGGTTATACTGGGCAGCTCCTAGTGGTCAACAGTGTCAGACTGTGGTTGTACTGGGCAGCTCCTAGTGGTCAACAGTGTCAGACTGTGGTTGTACTGGGCAGCTCCTAGTGGTCAACAGTGTCAGACTGTGGTTGTACTGGGCAGGTCCTAGTGGTCAACAGTTTCAGGCTGTGGTTGTACTGGGCAGCTCCTAGTGGTCAACAGTGTCAGGCTGTGGTTGTACTGGGCAGCTCCTAGTGGTCAACAGTGTCAGACTGTGGTTGTACTGGGCAGATCCTAGTGGTCAACAGTGTCAGACTGTGGTTGTACTGGGCAGCTCCTAGTGGTCAACACAGTGTCAGACTGTGGTTGTATTGGGCAGCTCCTAGTGGTCAACAGGTCAGACTGTGGTTGTACTGGGCCGTTCCTAGTGGTCAACAGTGTCAGCCTGTGGTTTCACTGGGCAGCTCCTAGTGTTTAACAGTGTCAGGCTGTGGTTGTACTGGGCAGCTCCTAGTGGTCAACAGTGCCAGACTGTAGTTGTACTGGGCAGCTCCTAGTGGTCAACAGTGTCAGACTGTGGTTGTACTGGGCAGCTCCTAGTGGTCAACAGTGTCAGACTGTGGTTGTACTGGGCAGCTCCTAGTGGTCAAGTGTCCGACTGTGGTTGCACTGGGCAGCTCCTAGTGGTCAACACAGTGTCAGACTGTAGTTGTACTGGGCAGCTCCTATTGGTCAACAGTGTCAGACTGTGGTTGTACTGGGCAGCTCCTAGTGGTCAACAGTGTCAGACTGTGGTTATACTGGGCAGCTCCTAGTGGTCAACAGTGTCAGACTGTGGTTGTACTGGGCAACTCCTACTGGTCAACAGTGTCAGACTGTGGTTGTACTGGGCAGCTCCTACTGGTCAACAGTGTCAGACTGTGGTTGTACTGGGCAGGTCCTAGTGGTCAACAGTTTCAGGCTGTGGTTGTACTGGGCAGCTCCTAGTGGTCAACAGTGTCAGGCTGTGGTTGTACTGGGCAGCTCCTAGATGTCAACAGTGTCAGACTGTGGTTGTACTGGGCAGATCCTAGTGGTCAACAGTGTCAGACTGTGGTTGTACTGGGCAGCTCCTAGTGGTCAACACAGTGTCAGACTGTGGTTGTACTGGGCAGCTCCTAGTGGTCAACACAGTGTCAGACTGTGGTTGTATTGGGCAGCTCCTAGTGGTCAACAGGTCAGACTGTGGTTGTACTGGGCAGTTCCTAGTGGTCAACAGTGTCAGCCTGTGGTTTCACTGGGCAGCTCCTAGTGGTCAACAGTGTCAGGCTGTGGTTGTACTGGGAAGCTCCTAGTGGTCAACAGTGTCAGACTGTGGTTGTACTGGGCAGCTCCTAGTGGTCAACAGTGCCAGACTGTAGTTGTACTGGGCAGCTCCTAGTGGTCAACAGTGTCAGACTGTGGTTGTACTGGGCAGCTCCTAGTGGTCAACAGTGTCAGACTGTAGTTGTACTGGGCAACTCCTAGTGGTCAACAGCGTCAGACTGTAGTTGTACTGGGGAGCTCCTAGTGGTCAACAGTGTCAGACTGTAGTTGTACTGGGCAACTCCTAGTGGTCAACAGCGTCAGACTGTAGTTGTACTGGGCAGCTCCTAGTGGTCAACAGTGTCAGATTGTGGTTATACTGGGCAGCTCCTATTTGTCAACAGTGTCAGACTGTGGTTGTACTGGGCAGCTCCTAGTGGTCAAAAGTGTCAGACTGTGGTTGCACTGGGCAGCTCCTAGTGGTCAACACAGTGTCAGACTGTAGTTGTACTGGGCAGCTCCTACTGGTCAACAGTGTCAGACTGTGGTTGTACTGGGCAGCTCCTAGTGGTCAACAGTGTCAGACTGTGGTTGTACTGGGCAGCTCCTAGTGGTCAACAGTGTCAGACTGTGGTTATACTGGGCAGCTCCTAGTGGTCAACTGTGTCAGACTGTGGTTGTACTGGGCAGCTCCTAGTGGTCAACAGTGTCAGACTGTGGTTGTACTGGGCAGCTCCTACTGGTCAACAGTGTCAGACTGTGGTTGTACTGGGCAGGTCCTAGTGGTCAACAGTTTCAGGCTGTGGTTGTACTGGGCAGCTCCTAGTGGTCAACAGTGTCAGGCTGTGGTTGTACTGGGCAGCTCCTAGTGGTCAACAGTGTCAGACTGTGGTTGTACTGGGCAGATCCTAGTGGTCAACAGTGTCAGACTGTGGTTGTACTGGGCAGCTCCTAGTGGTCAACACAGTGTCAGACTGTGGTTGTATTGGGCAGCTCCTAGTGGTCAACAGGTCAGACTGTGGTTGTACTGGGCAGTTCCTAGTGGTCAACAGTGTCAGCCTGTGGTTTCACTGGGCAGCTCCTAGTGGTCATCAGTGTCAGGCTGTGGTTGTACTGGGCAGCTCCTAGTGGTCAACAGTGTCAGACTGTGGTTGTACTGGGCAGCTCCTAGTGGTCAACAGTGCCAGACTGTAGTTGTACTGGGCAGCTCCTAGTGGTCAACAGTGTCAGACTGTGGTTGTACTGGGCAGCTCCTAGTGGTCAACAGTGTCAGACTGTAGTTGTACTGGGCAACTCCTAGTGGTCAACAGCGTCAGACTGTAGTTGTACTGGGCAGCTCCTAGTGGTCAACAGTGTCAGATTGTGGTTATACTGGGCAGCTCCTATTTGTCAACAGTGTCAGACTGTGGTTGTACTGGGCAGCTCCTAGTGGTCAAAAGTGTCAGACTGTGGTTATACTGGGCAGCTCCTAGTAGTCAACAGTGTCAGACTGTGGTTGTACTGGGCAGCTCCTAGTGGTCAACAGTGTCAGACTGTGGTTGTACTGGGCAGCTCCTTGTGGTCAACAGTGTCAGACTGTGGTTGTACTGGGCAGCTCCTAGTGGTCAACAGTGTCAGACTGTGGTTGTACTGGGCAGCTCCTAGTGGTCAACAGTGTCAGACTGTGGTTATACTGGGCAGCTCCTAGTAGTCAACAGTGTCAGACTGTGGTTGTACTGGGCATCTGCCAGGTGTGTGTGAGTGTTAAGCAAGATGTTGCTGAGTCAAACCTTGCTGAAAAGATAAACATTTAAAATGTGTTGAGTAAGCAAATGAGATAGTAAGATGAGAGGGGGAGAAAGGGAGATAGAGAGAGGGGAGGAGGGGAGGGAGAGAGAGGGGAAATTGTCTTGAATTGACTGATGGAGCGATGGATGGATGGAATAGCTTGTGGAAGGGAGGAATGGATGGATGGAGAAAGGGAGGGAGATGGAGGGAGGGAGATGCAGTTTCCCTGACACAGCAGCTCTGGATAACAGATGTCTGTTGGAGATGATGAAGTTTGAATGACACAGCAATAAACTACACACACACACACGCACATACACACTCATACAGACACACACACACACACACACACACACACAAAAGCACTCCTATATACACACTCATACACACGCATACATACACGCACACATACAAAAGCACCTGCATACACATGCATACACACATCCATTCACACACACTCATTATGAAAGCACACACATACAAACACACACACACTCTTTCAAACACTCACTCACAAAAGCACAAACCCGCACACTCACTCACACTTAAATTAAAGTACACATGTACACACACACACACACACACACACACACACACACACATACACACAAATACACAGACACACACACTCTTTCAAACACTCACTCGCAAAAGCACAAAAGCACACACTCACTCACGCACACTTAAAATGAAAGTCCACATGTACACACACACACACACACACACACACACACACACACACACATTTAAATCAAAGTACACATGAACACACACACAAACACACACACTTAAATGAAAGTACACATGTACACACACACACACATTTAAATCAAAGTACACATGAACACACACACACATTTAAATGAAAGTACACATGAACACACACACACAAACACACACACTTAAATGAAAGTACACATGTACACACACACACACACATTTAAATAAAAGTACACATGAACACACACACAAACACACACACACACACACTTAAATGAAAGTACACATGTACACACACACGCACGCACACACACACACACACACACACACACACACACACACACACACACACACTTAAATTAAACTACACTTGTACACACATACAAGCAGGCCTAGCTCGGTGAGGAGTATTTGTTCTTTAATAATAATAATAATAATAATAATAATAATAATAATAATAATAATAATAATAATAATAATAATAATAATAATAATAATAATTATTATTATTATTATTATTATTATTATTATTATTATTATTATTATGATTTGTTCTTTGAAACACTCCACCAGTGACACAGCAGAGCAGGTCAACAGAACACCGTGTATCGAAGGGGTGGAGAGCAGCAGAGCAGCGCGGGAACGACTTCAACCGGAACCAGGTCCCGGACCGGGCGGGTCATCTCTCTACTTTAATGCTGCCGAGGGTTCCGCCCGGGAACATAACACAGCTGTGTGAATGTTAGCCACCGCCTAGCGCTAGCCGTTACTGTTCCCCGCAGCCCCTTTCCATCCAGCCACCCTCTGACTCTGTTCTGAGCCGCGCAGTTGTCATGCTCCATTTGGGCTGAAATCACACACCTTCCCTCGTTAAAACGAAGCCCGGCGGCCTCCACGCAGCTTTCGTTTAGATGTTTAGTGGCGTGGAAAGCAGAGCTGCTCAGGCAAAGAAATACTGAAAGTATGCTTTTAGTGTATCAAGTGTGTTGAAAGTAGATTTCTACCCATATATATTTTTCTGAGAGCATACTTGCAATGTACTTTTGGTACTTCATGAACTAATTCAAAGCACACATTTAGTATTATAGTCATTAATATGCTGTAAGTGCAATTTAAGTATCAAATCAAATCAAATCAAATGTATTTGTAAGGCCCGACAACACATGTTAATGTCCCCATGGGCCGGACATGTCTTCTTTAAACAAGTCAAGATGAAACATCACAATAAATCAAGAACAAAACAAAAACACCATGAAGTCCAATTTTTTTTGAATAAATTAAATAAATGAATGCAACACTCCCAGACATACCCCACGCGAAGGTAAGGAAAAAGTCACTAAAACCTAGCAATAGGAAAAAATGCACCACAGGCAATGTGGAGGAGAGAAACCTTAGAAGGGCCATTCAAGGGGGGATCTCTTCTTAGATGTCAGTGATAGTAGTAGTGTTGCTATAAAACAGGCGAAACAGTTGGTAAGCATGCACTCATATGTGTAATGAAACACAGATAAGTGCATGCAATAGCAACTGAACATTTTGAAAGATTGAAAATAGAGCTGATGGCGGATGTATTTGAGGCATGGGGGTGGCGCAGAGAGGGTTGCATCCTCCCGGTCATCATCACGGGACGTCCACATGATAGAGTTGATGAACATTGTTACTCAAGTTCAAGTTTCAAGTTTCAAGTTTCTTTAATAGTTGTCATACAGAAGTACAGAATACTTTTATACAAAATGCTTCTTACTGTTGCGCTCCAGAGACTGTGCTAGACAAGATAAGTATGAAATAAAATAACATAGTAAAATTAGAAGTAAAAAAAAATGAGGTCACAGTGTTCAGTTTAGACATATGTACAATGTTCGATGCAGAATAGACGTAGTTACCATACAATATACAATACTGTGCAGTGTACTAATATACAATACTATATAGTGCAAGGCAGAAATGGAGAAATGGGACGAGGTGCAATTTAGGTACAATTCACAGTAGGTGTACGAGTTGTAGTGCAAATCCTTTATCAATAAATATAAAGTGTAGTGTGTTTGTGTGATCTAAAGTGTGGAGAGTGGGTGCTGCAGTGTGTTGTTTGTTTGAGTGAGTGTGTGCGTGTGGGTGTGTGTGCTGTGTGCATTTGATGGTTGTTGCATAGTGATTATTGTTCGTTTAGCAGCCTGATGGCCTGGGGATAGAAGCTTCTTCTGAGTCTTTCTGTGCTCGCCTGATAGAGTTGTACCCTTCCTGCTGACTTGTCTTATACAAAACTTGTAAGTCGCTTAGGATAAAAGCGTCAGCTAAATGACAAAATGTAAATGTAAATGTATAAATTTCCGTCTTAATATTTGAAAGAATATGGGCAGGGTCTCAAGCCCCCCTTCGGCCCTATCCTTCCTGTTCTGCTCTCAGGCCACCTACCACGTATAGACATATATATATAATAAAGGCTAGATGGGGGAGCTCCAGTAGCTCACCACGTACCTCGAGCGCTATTTCGGCGCCGGGGACAACCGTGCTCGTCACAGATCTGGGGTTTAGCGAGTTCGAATCCCGGACTGCAGCCGTGCCTTTCCCAGAGTGTCTTCCCCCCCATCTGTACCCCTTCAGCCTGTTTCTGTCGGTCATTCTTGACCAGAATAAATGCGATAAACGCTAAAAAGAGCCAGGGGAATGGCCAAAGTAAAAAAAAAAAAAAAAAAAAATTGTGGAACATTTTCCTTTTTATTGTTGTACCACACCCCACAAACTAAATTGAAAAATCCTTACAGAAATCTTCAAATGTTTCAAATCTCCAAAAAGGTTTTTGATACCGAATTTGATACCAATACACTCAAAACTTTCAAAATGTGAATGGGCACCTAACCAAAACACAATGTTTATTACAGATTATGGTGTCTGGGTAGTGTAGAGGTCTAAGAAGGGGCCCCAAATCTTAATCTGGGGCACCATGAAGTCTTAATCAGGGCCTGCAAGAGCATACCTTGAAGATGGATTCTCATGTGATCTTGTAATCTCGTGAAGCCAGCTGCTGTGCAAGGTTAATATACGCGCACACACACACACACACACACACACACACACACACACACACACACACACACACACACACACACACACACACACACACACACACACACACACACACACACACACACACACACACACACACACAAACAAACGAAACACTCCTTCACTATCACAAGTACAGTATATCCAGCCCCCCCCCTCTCCTCTTCTCCTTTTCTCTCCTACCTGTTATGTGGGGTATCTAGAGAATCCAAGAGCAGAACACAAGGCACAGGAGAATGAGGCGGTTTAGGATGTTTTAATGAATCCGGGGAAGGACAAGGGGGCAGGGGGCTGGTAGTGAAGAGCTGGGAGTGGAGAGGAGACAAACGGGCGGCGTGTGTCCATGCGGTCCCGGGGAGGTGCAGGCTGGTGAGGTCCGTAGGTGGGGGTGCAGGCCGGAGGGGTGAGGTCCTACACACAGGAGAACAGATATCAATATGACGCAGGATACAGAGTACACAAGTTACGCTAGGAAAGGAATATCACTAGATATATATACTAGGGGTGTAACGGTACACAAAAACCACGGTTTGGTACATACCTCGGTTTTGAAGTCACGGTTCGGCACAGTGGGGGAAGGTTTGGCTTTCCATGTTCCACTCAGGGGTGATGTAGTGTGCAATAACTAATTGTACTTGTAGGGCTGTCAACGAATATTTTTATTTTTTTATCTACTTTTTCTCCTCCTTTTTCTGTGTTTTTCTCCCATCCCAATTTAGTCATTATGCCAACCCCCCCCCCCCCCCCCCCCCTCCCTTCCTGGTCGTTGCACGTATTAGCACCCCACTTGCCGGTCTAGGGAGGGTTGATAGATACTATCACATGTCTCCAACGAAGCATGTGGAGTCAGCCAGCCGCTTCTTTTCACCTGACAGCGAGGACTCTCACTGGTGAAGTGTAACGCGTGGGAGGATCACACTACTTCCCCCAGTTCTCTTCCTCGCTGAGCAGGCGCCCCGACCGACCTGTAGGAGTCGCTGTTTACAACGACCAGGATACACACCCCGCCGGCTTCCCACCCGCTAACACTGCCAATCGTGTTAGTATGGACGACCGACCAAGCCGGAGGTATCGCTGACAGCTGGATTCGATACCAGTGTCTCTGTGGTGGTAGGCACGCGCTTAGTCCGCTGCGCTATTATTATTATTATAGTCCCAGCCGCAGCGAATATTCTATATTGAAATTAATAATCGACTTGTTTAAAAAAAATTATTATAATAATAATTGTGAAAAAAACAGCCCCCGGTGGGCGTGCCATGAATGCGTTGCATGACGGATAGGAGACACGCAACGTCATTGAGCTGAAGAACGTGCAAGTTTAATGAACAACAACAACAACCGCAACCGCAACCATCGACAGCGATTTGCACTCTGAGCATCTCAAGCCCCGGTTGGAAATACTTCGGATTTTGATTAACTTGTGGAACCTCAAGACAGTTTGATGGAAGCTATGTAAACTACAGCTGGCATACCTTCTTTTTTGTGCCAACACTATTTTGGGAGTTCTAGCATCAAGAATGTAAGTAGCCTACTTTGTTTTAGCACTAAATCATCCCTCACTAAGGGGAAAAACGTTATTGAATAGAGAAAAAAGCATCATGCAGGTCATGCATCATATGATTCATTTGATCTCCGAGAGACAGCCCGTTCTCAACGCACTGAGAGAGAGAGTGTGTGTGTGTGTTCGCCACGGCCACACTATGAGGCTATGCTAAATTACAGGTAATCTCTCAGGGCGTGTTCACACCTGATAGTCCGGACCAAATGTGAAAATGATACATTGTTTGATTTTGGTCTGCGTCAGGCCACGTGAGCGGATCGGCGCGGCCGAGAAATCCGCTCTTCGCTCTTTAAAGCTTGGTCCGCTCCGCTAATCGCTCATGTTGACCCCGCCCCCAAGTCGCTCTCCGCTCGCTCCCCGCTCACCTTGAATCGAGCGCTACCCGCTCCCCGCGCCAGATCGCTCGGCAGTTTTTTTTCTTCTTTTTTTTTGGAGCATGGTGTAAATTAGCTCAAACTACAACAGTCTACACCCCCTGGGCCCCTTAACAATTGTTTGTATTGAGCCGCATTGTAATTGTACCCATTCTGCAATGTTAAATAACGTTGTTTATCCATTCACTAGCTCTATTAAGCGATGATAGGCTAGCCGAGCCACAATGCTATGGTCGCTGCCATTAACGTTAGCATGTAAGCTAACGTCAACAACAATGGCGTCGATACTTTTTCTAACAGGAGTGAGTGAAGGAGGAGGAGTGAAGCCTGAACATGATATCACAGGTTCACCCTTCTCATTGGTTGAAAATGGCCTTCATGTTTGTACATCGCCATCTGTTGCTTTGGCATTGTACTGCATGTATATTATTACATCAGTGTTAAACCACTGTGAGCGGCCTGGAGTGGATTGGAGCGGAGGAGAACTCTCGCTCCGGACGTCGTGCCGACTCATTTTAAAACCCACTCCTCGCTCACGCCAAAACCGGCCGCTCCGCGCCCCGCTCACGCTCCGATCCGCTCACATGCACTGGTCTGCGTTCACACTACCCTTTTTGGTGCGGATCTAATTTGTAAACAAAGGACATACAGCCACTAGGCGTCTGTCACTCATTTGCTCTAGATTAGGTACTATATAAAGTTTGATCGCGTTCACACCAACAGCAAGGTTTGGTTGTTTGGTCCTCAATATAGTTCGGTTTGCGTTCACACCTGTACAAACCAAACTGACTATTGATCTAAAGGGACCATGGTCCACTTAAAGTGGACCAAACAGGGTAGGTGTGAACACGCCCTCAGTGTTGTGTGTGGGTTGAACGAACACCCAGTCCTTTGTGAAAATTATATTTTGGGAAGGGGTGAACTTGGAGTTTTGAATAAAACTATGCAAAAAAAAAATTTCTGCACATGCGTTCGTTAGTGGTTAACATACCGTTGCAATCGTTCAGTACACAGCCGTACTGAACCGAAGGTCCAGTACTGAAATGGTTCAGTACGAATATGTGTACCGTTACACCCCTATATATATATATATATATATATATATATATATATATATATATATATATATATATATATATATATATATATATATATATATATATATATTGATCTAGTCTAGAGGTCCAGAGAAGAGTCCTATACTACCACAGGAGGTGAAAACAACACTCGGACCAGGAGTGGCATGGGTGCAGGCAGGCCTCTTGCACCCTGGTTCTGTGATGGAGACTGGTGGTGAGGCGGGAACAGGAAGAGACTCGTGCATATATGGACATGGGGACCTGCTGACAGACAGGGGAGAGAAAGGCCCTGACTGTGGCTGTAACACTCCCCTCTATTTATCTTTTCGTCTTCTTCTCTCTGCTATCCTCCTCACCTAGCATCTGCCCTTGGTGTCTAAATGTCCACTGAGGAGTCACAGGGTGATAAATGCTGTAACTACGTGACAAGGCTCTTATTACTGAGAGTCATTAGCTACTGATCATATTTCCCAAACACACTTACTGTGTGGCCGTGGGATCTGACAGACTGTAAACAAGCATATATATCATGTATAAACAACGTACTGTAGGAACACTATGGGAACAGTGTTAGGTTGGGCACGTTTTGGAACTCTAGTGCCCCGTAACTAAGGCTGATGAGAGTCTCCGATTTCACTGAGGTGTCAGATTCCTTTGGATCCAGTTAATATAATATAAATGATATAAATATGAATATACATTTCAATAAATCAGTTTTATTGAATTTATTGAATGATTCGTTTTTATTGAATCAGTTTGCATGTTTAAGAAGAAGAAGATGATCCTTTATTAATCCCCTTGGGGATTATCATGAGGATCAGTATTTGTTTTAGTATTTATTTAGTTATTTTAGTATTTAATGGCTATAACCGAGACCTGAGTACTGTATTTTGTGCTTCCATGTCCCATGGAAAAATTGCAATAAACATGACAAGACGAGACGAGACGAGACGAAACGAGACGAGACGAGACGCGATGAGATGAGATGAGATATATTCCTTTATTGATCCCCTTGGGGAAATTCAGGCATCATAGCAGCATGGGGGAGGAGTTGTAACGTTCTGGGTTCTGGTCTTAGGAACCCCACTGTCATTCTGGAGTTATTTCCCCTGGTGGTTGGTATCTGCACTCACTGTTGGTCACGCCCTTTTCCTGATGTGTCTCTCCTTGTTCTGTCACCACTGGTTGCTGTCACTGTGCTGTCATTTACCTGTCACTAATTGACGCATTGGAATGTTTGGGGTTTGACTATATATTCATTGTTGTTTCTCTCTGCCCTTGTCGAGGCTTCAGACCGTGTATCGTGTGGAAGGAGCTGGAGATATTGTTGACCTTCTCGCTCTCGATTATTCTCATGTATCTACCTTGCTCTCAAGTTGACGCCCGGCATCTTTCCCTGGATTCTCTGTGCTCTGTGTTCTTACATTAAAAGGCACCACTAAGAAAGAGCAACCATTCTCCGACTCGTATTATTTCCTCCTCTACTGGACTCACAATTGCTTACCTGCACCGCAACCGTAACAGAAGCCTCAACCATAATGAGCTCCATGGAGGAAATAAGAAACTAAATGATCGCACAGCGGGAACAGCTGAGAGCTGTGCTTGATTGCCAGTCGGCAGTCAACGTGGAACTGGGTCGGCTAGGAGACCTGACCATATCTACCCGGGAGGCGGCGAATTTGGCCTTGGCGGCAGTCAACAACATCCGGTCCACCGCTGCCGAGTCGGGAGCAGCCAGGGGAGTCGCAGCTGGAACGCCGCCAGCCAGCGGGGGATGAGAGCTGGGACCTCCAGACAGGAGAGAGGAGATCCGCGAGCCAAGGCTGCCACCTCCGGACCGGTATGGAGGATCTTCAGAAGGATGTCGTGAGTTTGTCACTCAGGGCTAGATCCACAAAGAATGGATTGCACGGAGCAAGTTGCACCCTTACTTAAAATTCATTATGAATTGAAAATGGGGGACCCTAATGTAAACAAGACAAAAGTCTTTCTCTGGTCTGCATCCCCTTAACAATTGTGTGTATTGAGCCGTACTGTATTGTACCCATTCTGCAATCTGTTAATACAATTTTCATTCAATCAATCACTGTGCAGATTGATTGATTGATTGAATGAAAATGTTATTAACAGATTGCAGAATTGGTACAATACAGTATGGCTCAATACACACAATTGTTAACACTTTGACTGCCCAAGTTTAATTCCTTATTAGTCCCTTGAATGCCCAAGGCCACTTCAATGTTAACGTTAATATCGCCTAATCTATGTTTTAAATTATGTGTCTAATCTGCCCGTCGCATTATCAATGACCTATTTCCAGTCAACATTGTCGAAGCAGATTGTTTTTTTATCGGTTCATTTCCGTTTCATAGCATTTAGAAAAACCCTCGTTTTCACGGAGAAAAAAGAGGTTTCCATGATAAGCGCCTTTTACTGGAATATTCTAGAACGTTGTCATTGTTCGGCCTATTTATTAATCGTTTTCAAATAAACGCTAGATTATCGATAGTATATGTGTACGCATGCACGCTCGTGGTGCGCGCTGAAAATCGCTTCTCCTATTTCTTGACGGCGCGCATAGTCAAACAGCCATATCACATAATCACATAAAAGCTTATATATCCGTGAAAACGGGTCTGATTATCCTTAGACTTGTAACATAGATTCCTTACCTGAGATCAGATGGTATCCAAATGGATTATTCCAATTCCTGATCGCCATTCGAAAAAATCAATCTTTTTATTGATTCACAGTGTATACAGTAAAACACATATTCCCCGCTGCTCCGAGAGTCCAGCATGAAGCTGGTAGATGCCGGCTGCATGAGTGAGAAGTAAAATGTGGAGTGCAGGTATTTTTTTCTCATTCATTTTCATTGAGTTCAATCCAAAAGGGTGAATTACCACCTGGGAGACAATAGGGGGCGCTTTTTTCACATCTGAGCGCCTGAGGTAGCTGAATTTCCAACGGTAGACACGGTTGATGAAATATGATTTCAGATCAGTAAAAAAATATATATATAGAAAATACGAGAATTCTCGTGAGTGGGCATTCAACCCGCGGGGGGTAAACCCGAGAAATCTCGGGCGTGGCATGCAAAGTGTTAAGGGAATGCAGACCAGAGAAAGACTTTCGTCTTGTTTACATCAGGGTCCCCCATTTTCAATTCATAATGAATTTTAAGTAAGGGTGCAACTTGCTCCGTGCAATCCATTCTTTGTGGATCTAGCCCTCAGTGTTCTCTCATCTTTCAGCTACAACCCCGCACTTTCCCCACACATGTGTCTCGGGTAGCTTATATAATCACCTTGCTCACTGGCCGGGCCCTTTCCTGGGCTACTGCCGAATGTGGGAATGCATCGCAGATCTGCAACAGTGTGGATGCCTTCACCCGGGAGTTGCGTCATGAATTTGACACCTCCCGGGTGATTTCCATTTATGAGGGCGGCAGTTGACTCTTGTCCTGCCGGCAGGGCATTCACACTGTTGCGGATTATGCAATTGATTTTCGCATTGTGGCTCGGGAGGCGGTCTGGCCGGAGATTCCTTGCTGCGTACTGTTTGCACAGGGGCTCTCAGTGCGCATGCGGGATGAGCTGTCCACCCTTGAGCTACCCGAGTGCTGGGACTTCCTCATCAACCTGGCAATAAAGATCGATAATAGACATCGGGAGAGGGAGCGCGAGAGATGAGCCTCATCTCAAGGTCTCTTCCGTCCCTCTTCCGGTGTCGAACCTTCGCACATAAGAGAGAGCCTGAGTGACGAACCGATGCAACTGGGTGCCCTCAGCCTCTCCGAGGCAGAGAGGCTGAGGCACATTGAAGAGTAACGCTGTTTCCGCTGCGGCCGCACGGGGCATCGGTTTTCCAGTTGTCAGGGATATTTGGGAAACGGGGGGCCCCACTAAACTCAGGGGGAGTTATGGCAGGTGGGCATTCGTCCCCGGTTACTGATGACAATCGCACTTTTTTGAACATTACTATTGGGTGGGGGGATGTGATTGTGACTAACAAGGCTTTGGTGGATTCTGGGGCGGCGGGCAACTTAATCCATGAGGGGTTAGCACTTGAGTGGGGGGTCCCGTTGGAAGACCTAGAGGTGCCTATCCCGGTTCACTCTTTGGATGGTCAACCTCTGGGCTGTGGAGTCATTACCCAGCGCACCAAGCAGCTACGGGTGCAGGTGGCGGGCAATGGGCGGGAATTATTTTTGTTGTTGTTGTTATGTCTCCCTGTTCCACGATTGTGCTAGGTCACCCCTGGCTTGCTGTCCATAACCCATGTATTAATTGGGCTACGGGTGAACTCTCCATGGGAAGCGGCGTCAAGGCTGACGCTGGCGAGAGTTCACCCGCCCCTCCCCCTCCTCTTGTGTCTCTCTCCAGGATGACGGTGAACATTGCAGACTCCGTCTTATCTCCCAACCCCGATTTGGAAGGAGTACCTGCGGTCTATTTTGACCTGGCGGACGTTTTTTGTAAGACGTGTGCTAACGCACTACCGCCTCATAGACCTTACGACTGTCCCATTAATCTTCTGCCTGGTACCTCTCCACCCCGTGGGCGGATGTCTTCTCTCTCTCGTCCCGAGACTGTGTCCATGAACACTTATATTCGAGAGGCACTGTCCGCGGGGGATATTCGACCGGCCACATCCCCTGCAGGCGCTGGCTTCTATTTTGTTGCTAAAAAGGATGGGGGTCAGCGGCCGTGCATAGATTATAGGGGATTGAACGATGTTTCCATCAAGAACCGATACCCTTTACCTCTCATGGACACCGCCTTTGAGTGCTTACAGGGGGCGCAGGTCTTTTCTAAACTTGACTTACGTAATGCATACAATTTGGTCAGGATTAGAGAGGGAGACGAGTGGAAGACTGCATTTAATACTCCTAATGGGCATTATGAGTATTTAGTCATGCCTTTTGGTTTAGCTAATGCTCCGGCAGTTTTCCAAGCCCTGGTCAACGACATGCTGCAGGATTTAATTGGGGTGTAAGTATTTGTGTACTTAGATGACAACTCCGACTTCCTCACCATCCCCCGCACCAGGCGTTCCACACTGGGATACCGAGCTTTCGCTGTAGCTGCCCCCAGACTGTGGAACTCCCTCCCCCCCCCCCATCCGAGGCTCTGACACCATCAACATCTTCAAAACCAAGCTAAAAACCCACCTGTTCACACTTGCCTTCACGCAACACGGCCCCGCTCCCAAGTAGCCCACCCCTGACTCTTTTAAGCCACAGATTCCGTTATTTTGTTTTGTTGTTTGTTTGTTTTGTTTGTTAATTTCAACCACTTCATCCAATTGGACAGCACCTTGCTTCCTTTTTTTATCTCTTTTATCTTATTTGTTTTTTCCTGTTGTTACTATACACATATATTCATTGTTTTTTATTTTTTATCTTTTATTTTTTTCAACATTTTTATTTTTCCATCCTTTCCTTGTACAGTGTCCTTGAGTCTGAGAAAGGTGCTTCTCTCTTAAAATCCAATCTATTATTATTATTATTATTATTATTCAAATTTTTTCTCGCGATATGGTGCAACACCAACTGCACGTTCGTGAGGTGCTTCAACGTCTCCTTAACACTTTACCGGCCACTTGGATGCGTCTAATATCACTCTAGACGGCCAGCATATCAAAACAGACTTGCATAGTTTGTGAGGCTGTTTGTAGAGCTAAATCTATACTTTATAGTATTGCTATCTATCCATTCTCATTGTCAATTGAGACCATAAACCGTCCCTTCAAAATGGCTTAAAGAAATAATTGTCGTTTCTGATTATTGATTACCAATAACCATGTTTGCCTCAGTAGCCCATTCATTGATCGGCTGGT
This sequence comes from Notolepis coatsorum, assembly GCF_963971535.1. Lineage (NCBI taxonomy): Eukaryota > Metazoa > Chordata > Actinopteri > Aulopiformes > Paralepididae > Notolepis > Notolepis coatsorum. The sequence goes on from NC_140180.1 coordinate 95,234,725, forward strand.
TGAGTATGATAACAACTCAGCGTGTAATTTACGTGAAAAAGATCTTACCGTGCGCCGGTTGGATCCCCCAGAGCATTTCCCAGTTATCGATCGCCATCTGGTAGATCGATATGTCCATTGGCTGATGATAAATTCCTTTACTGCATAGTGAAATCCGCGTCCCAAAACGTATTCCGTGCAACAGGCTATAGGGATCGCTTCAGGTTAGTAGAAAACTACATTGGAAATCCAGAAAAAACAAGACAACTTCTGCCACAGGGAACACTGCATTATCGACATAGCGCCCCTAAGAGGATCTGGCCGGTAATGCACTTTTTCGAATTCAAATAGTAGGGTACATCTGCAGTGCCGCTCGGCGACCTTGAATAGGTTATTAAAATGGAATAAAAGCCAAAACAAGCTTCCCACGGACATGTCCGTGGTCGGTCCACAACCGTTGGATTCGAAACACGGATATATACGTCTTTGGCCGCCATTGTGTTAAGCATCAACTATTTGTTAAGGCAGAGAAGTGTGTGTTTCACACTGACACCGTGTGTTTCCTGGGCTTTGTGTTGACGAAGGGTGATCTTCGCATGGATCCAGCCAAGGTGAGTGCAGTCTTGGACTGGCCACGCCCTTCGTTGCTCAAAGAATTACAACGGTTTTTGGGCTTCGCAAATTTCTACAGGCGTTTTATTCTCAATTTCAGCGCCTTAGTCAAGCCTCTGACAGCTCTCACTAAGGCCTCTCTCCCTGGCTTTGAATGGTCGCCGCGGGCAGAGTCGTCCTTCTGCGACCCTAAACGTCGGTTTACCTCCGCCCCTGTATTAATCCGCCACGATTCGGAGGCTCAGTCTATTGTGGAGGTGGATGCCTCTGACAACGCGGTGGGGGGGGTGATCTCTCAGATATGTTTAAATAATATATGCTTCTTAGCAGACTTCTTAGCTTAACATCCCAGGGAACTAATGGGATAACTGGGGATGTTGTTTGCTCCTGGCAAGAGTCTCAAAGTCTGGGGTGATGGTAGACAAAGCAACTCTGAGGTCATGCTCAATGTCCAATCTGTTTCTCTGCTTTGTCTTCAGCTGGACCAGAGCTGAGAAGCCACTTTCACAAAGATAGGCAGTGAAAATAAATTCAAAAAAATTAAAATTAAATATTATTTTTTTGTACACACACATCCACTCAAAATGGCCCCGCGACTAACTTTTTTAAACACTGGATTAAAGGACGGGAAAGTGCATCCCTGCGCTTTTTTTCCCGCGCCGGCTGTCTCCGGCCGAGCGCAACTACGACGTGGGTAATCGGGAGTTGTTGGCAATTAACCCCTCCCACCCACTATACACAGACTTGGCTGACAGGAGGAGCATGTTCAGTGCTAGGCTCACACTACCCAAATGCAGCACTGAACGTCACAGGAAGTCCTTCATTCCAACAGCCATCAGACTATACAATGCATCACTGTGCCTCACTGCATCACTGAGCACAGGGTGGCAGTTACCATCTTCCTGGACTTCGTTTGAAACAGCACTGTGCAATATTACACCTACTGTAGACCTCAGTATATTTTTACTGTATTTATCTACTGTATATTTTATTCTATTTTTATTCTATTTTACTCTACTCTTATCCTAGGCAACTTGATTTGATTCGTTTTATTATTCTAATTCGTGACCTGTTCTGTCTAAATGTTTAAATGTTGAGCGATTTGCAGTGTCAAATTTCCCATAATAAAAGTATTTCTATTCTATTCTATTCTAAGTTGGCACTGGAGGAATGGAGACATTGGTTAGAGGGGGCGGGAGGAGAAGCCCCACCCTATTATTCCACTGGCCCTTATTTTGGCACCCGTGTCATGGGGCATAGATAGGGTGGTAAGATCGGCTCTGGCACGGGAGCCTGATTCTGGTGGGGGTCCTCCGGGGCGGATGTATGTGCCCAAGGCTGCACGCTCGTGAATGCTGCAGTGGGCACATACCTCTTCACTCACCAGCCACCCTGGGTCCGCCAGGACCCTGGAGTTTATCCGTAGGAGGTTCTGGTGGCCTACAGAGGTGGGGCATAGGCGTTCCTTCGTGGCGGCCTGTCCGGTGTGCGCGCGTAGTAAGACCTCTCGCCGTGCACCAGCGGGTCTCCTCAGACCGCTTCCTATTCCTAAACGACCCTGGTCCCACATATCCCTGGATTTTATTTCTGGCCTTCCCCTGTCAGATGGGTTCACTGCCATCTTGGTGGTAGTGGATCGCTTTTCCAAGGCGATCGCTTTTCCCCTCCCCAAACTTCCCTCGGCTCGAGAGACTGCTGACCTGGTGGTGCAGCACGTCTTTCGGGTCCACGGGTTGCCAGTGGATATCCGCCCAGGCCAACCTCCTACTCCAAGTTGCCGGACACCCGGCAACGTAACACCTCAGTTCGCCTCCAGGTTCTGGAAGGCATTTGCCTCCAGCCTCGGCGCCTCCGTCAGCCTGTCGTCTGGGTTTCACGCGCAGTCAAACACGCAGACGGAGAGCGTCAACTAGAATCTGGAGGGCGTCCTGAGGTGTTACGTTGCCGGGTGTCCGGCAACTTGGAGTAGGAGGTTGGCCTGGGCGGAGTACGCGCATAATACCCTCCTCTCCTCTTCTACTGGTATGTCTCCCTTTCAGTGTCAATATGGTTTTCAACCTCCTCTGTTTCCCGAACAGGAGCAGGAGGCTGAGGTGCCATCGGCCCAGGCACACGTGGCTCACTGTCGCAGGACGTGGAAAGGGTTGCGGGCGGCGCTGCAGAAGGCCTCGGTTACGGCTCAGCGGCAGGCTAACCGCAAGCGTCGTCCGGCTCCGGTTTTCCGTCCTGGACAGTGGGTTTGGCTTTCCCCCCGTGATCTCCCTCTCCGGGTGGAATCCAGGAAGCTGGCCCCTCTAATATATATATATTATACTGCTTTTTACATCGAGACCAACCCCAGTGGGATACTGGAAAGGTTGTGTTACGGATTCACACACACACACTCACACATTGCACACACATGAGGGCAGTGGAAAGGTCTGATTAGCAGTTTGATGATATGGGTTGAGACATCTATCTATCTATCTATCTATCTATCTATCTATCTATCTATCTATCTATCTATCTATCTATCTATCTATCTATCTATTTATACGCGTATGGAGAGAGAGTGTGTGTGTGTGTGTCATCCAGCAAAAAAGAAAATTTATAAATAAAAAAAACACAACCAAGGAACAGAGAGGGAGGAACGTGGCTGGGGATGACTGCTGTTAAAGTTATGTGACGTATACGATTGCATGTAACTGTCTAACTGTTTCCACAAGAGGGCGCTATAGGCGGAGCTATTGACGCTGGCGCCAGGTAAGAGGGTATTTAAGGGATTGTTCCCTCCCTCTCTGTCTCTTCCCACCTACCTCCCACAGAGAGAAGGTCTCATGTACTGTGTACCATTGTGATAATAAACTACGCCGATTAAAGGCTGAAGTGAGAGGACCTTCTTGTCATTATAAGTTATTGTCGCCCCATAGCCAACATCTGTCAACAACTGCTCTTTTTAACAGGGAGGGAGAAACGTGGCTGGGGATGAGTGTTGTACTGTTGACCACTAGGAACTGCCCAATTGTTGACCACTAGGAGCTGCCCAGTACAACCACAGTCTGACACTGTTGACCACTAGGAGCTGCCCAGTACAACCACAGTCTGACACTGTTGACCACTAGGAGCTGCCCAGTACAACCACAGTCTGACACTGTTGACAACTAGGAGCTGCCCAGTACAACCACAGTCTGACACTGAGCAACTCTACTGGAGCAGTAGAGGGTTGAGAAGCTTGCTCAAGGGCTCTTTAATGATGGGTGTTGAGGGAGGGGAGAGGGTTATTCATTCACTTCTCTCACCAGTATAATATCTCTGCCAGTCTGGGAATCAAACCAACAACTTTCTGGTAGCAAGCCCGCTTCTCTAACCTTTAGGCTATGTGTGTTTATGTGTATCTGTGCACATGGTCCTCTGAGTGTGTGTGTGTGTGTGCCGTAGGACATCAATAACAAGTATTTTTATTTTCTGTTATATATATCTTGTCTCTTCTAATAAGTGTTTATTTATGCATGTGTGTGTGGGTTTATCCAACTGCAATATCCATAGCTCAGGAGGCGCAATATTCTTTAAAGGTGATATTTGTGTCAGAATACGATTGTGAAGTATTGTGTTGCTGCAGAGATGCCTCGGCCTACAAATCATAGTCTACAGAAGACACATTTGTTTACTACAGATCCCTGCGAAAAGATGTCAGAGATTCATCATGTTTGTCAATGAAAATGAGATGAATGATAATCATTCCTTCTAATAATAAATGATTATCATTCATCTTATTTTCATTGAAAAACATTCAAATGATCATGGTCATAATTTTTTATCATAATGAATCATATTGCAATGGCAAAAATGAATCAAAATAATCCTACAATGTTTTATAAATTTTTTCCAAATTGCTCAGCCTGTGTCTGTGTCTGTGTTTTCATGCATATGTTTCTGGGTATGTGTGTGTATGTGTGTGCATGTTTATCTGTGTGTGCATGTGTTTTTGGTGTGTGCGCACGTGCATGTGCTTGTGTCTGTGTTTGCATGCATGTGTTTCTGTGTGTCTGTGTTTGCATGCATGTATTTGTGTGTGTGTGTGTGTGTGTGTGTGTGTGCATGTGTGTGTGTGTGTGTGTTGGGGGGGGGGGGGGGGGGGGGGGGGGCTTGACTACCCCTTTATAGTCAGCGTGGTTGATGAAGTGTGAGTGAGTTATGTCCAGTATAATGCTAAGGATGGAGATAGAGAGAGAAAGAAAGAGAGAGAGAGAGAGAGAGAGAGAGAGAGAGAGAGAGAGAGAGAGAGAGAGAGAGAGAGAGAGAGAGAGAGAGAGAGAGAGAGAGAGAGAGCGAGTGAGCGAGAGAGAGAGAGAGAGAGAGAGAGAGAGAGAATTCAAGAAAGTCAAATTATGAGAACACATCGAAATAAAGAGAAAAAGGGAGATCAGTCACATTAGGTGAAACTAACTTAGTTATGTGCACTCTAACTCTGTGAGATAGCTCTCCAAACTTTACAAGGCCTCTGAGAAAGAGAGACAGAGAGAGAGGGACAGAGAGAGAGATAGAGAGATAAAGGTCAGACAGATAAAGAGATATGTTTAAGTTGAGGAGAGAGAGGAGATCATGAAATAGCTCTGCAAACTTTACAAGGCCTCTGAGAAAGAGAGAGTTGAGGAACAGACTAAAGAAACATTATCTACTGTCTGCATGAGTTCCTCCAAACGGGAATGAAAGGGCACAGTGCCTTCACACATTCATCAGACGAGGACACTAAATTACATGCCTTTCACTACACCCACGCACGCACACGCACACACACACACACACACACACACATACACACACACACTGGATGTTCACAGGATGCTGTATTGTTCCCATGACAACCATACTGTTGGTAATTGCCAACCTGCAGTGAAGTTATGCATATTGTGACCAAATCCATTATGGTCCAGATGCAGGACAACGGTGTGATTTGGGGAGTAAAGTAATACCGAATACTTATAATAAGAAAACGGTTTACATAATGTGTAAAACATTTTATCTAAATATAAACATTATACATGAATGTAAACTTGCCGTAGAGCTCACCTGCAGCTGTAGCACAGAGGGCAGGGAAACTGAACGTGCCGGGCCGTGCTCTACTCAAACTGTGTGCAACAGTACAGCTCACAGTACCCAGTAGTTTGTCTCTATCCCAGCGAGAAGAGGCACTGGCAAGCAGGGAGATGCTGGTGTGTTGACTAGGGTACTTCTCAGCAGAGTCGTGAGGACAGCCCAAAAGATCGGTGGATGTGAGCTTCCCTCCCTCCAGGATATCTATGAGAGCCGGTGCATTAAAAAAGCCCGGAAAATTATCAAAGACCTTAATCACCCCAACCATGGACTGTTCCATCTAATGCGGTCTGGAAAGCGCTACCGCAGCCACACAGCTAGAACCAACCGGCTGAAGAACAGCTTTTCCCCCCAAGCCATCAGACTCGTCAACAGAACCCATTGAGGCCCCCCCCCCCAACCTGCCCCGGATACACTTGAAAAACACTGTTGCGGCTGACAAAACCTTATTTTATTCTTATTCTATGCACATTTTATTGTATTTATATTATTGGAAGCGGCTATGGTCGAGGGACCACAACAACTTTTATTTCACTCTTTCTTGCTGTAAGGTACTAACACTGACGAAGGAGCTTTTGCTTCGAAACATGTTTGTTCAAGGCTGCGATTAAAACTTTTTTGAATCTGAGAGTGCTGGTCCGGCTTCCTCCTGCTTTTTTCTATTGCTGTAAGGTACTGAAATACGTGACAATGACAATAAAGAAATCTGAATCTGAATCTGCTGGTGTGTAGAGCAGACTAGCTACTTCCTGTGTGTAGAGCAGACTAGCTACTTCCTGTGTGTAGAGCAGACTAGGTTACTTCCTGTGTGTAGAGCAGACTAGCTACTTCCTGTGTGTAGAGCAGACTAGCTACTTCCTGTGTGTAGAGCAGACTAGCTACTTCCTGTGTGTAGAGCAGACTAGCTACTTCCTGTGTGTAGAGCAGACTAGGTTACTTCCTGTGTGTAGAGCAGACTAGCTACTTCCTGTGTGTAGAGCAGACTAGCTACTTCCTGTGTGTAGAGCAGACTAGGCTACTTCCTGTGTGTAGAGCAGACTAGGCTACTTCCTGTGTGTAGAGCAGACTAGCTACTTCCTGTGTGTAGAGCAGACTAGCTACTTCCTGTGTGTAGAGCAGACTAGCTACTTCCTGTGTGTAGAGCAGATTAGCTACTTCCTGTGTGTAGAGCAGACTAGGCTACTTCTGGTGCATCTGCTATGGTCCGTTATTAATAATAACTCTAAAAACAATAAGAATGATTATTATTAACACTTTGATCGCCATGGGTTAAATTCATAATGTACCATCCCTAGCCAGCTCTATTTGTCTATGGAGAAGTTCCCCTTCTTTGCAGGGCTATAACTTTTTAAATTCTATTGCTAAATTGCCATTATTATGGCCCATTCAATGTCCTATATCCATTGTTCAGGGTGTAGCAACGATATACTTTTTCATTCACATATTCATACTAAAATATGGTCTAAAGTATAAGTATGTTTTTATCGTTTTCTGCAGCTTTCTCCAGAACTTGATTTATAGCTCCAAATGCATTATATTGATGATGAAATACAGTTTGATAGCAATCGGCGCGAGATAAAAAATGTCAACTGGACGTGGTTCTAGAAGTTACTACGTATCATCTGATATTGACCGGATGGGCGAGGGGGCGTTTATAATTCCATGGGCAACGTTATACCATTCGTCTAGTGTGGGTGATATGGTCATCAGAGCAGTTTATATGGAATACATTAGAAAATAACGCTGGATCTTACCGTATGGTCCTCGCGCCGTTGGACGATCAGCATGGAGTTGACAGTTTTCGATTATGGGATGTTGATCCTGATTAACCATTTCCAGGTTGTATAATACTATATACGTCCAAATAACGTTGTTTATTGAGTTAGGGCGAGCGATTGATCATCTAGTGTGTTGAGATGGAGTCCGGCTACCGATCGCGAGTGCCCGGACGGATTATGGATGAGCACTTCCTGTTTGGCGCGCCCCTCCCTCTTGGCCAATCTGCCGATCGGCCACCGGATGGCGCTCTTGAACCGTTAGACAGTTGAGTGGAGCTCACCAGTACATATCATGTCTCCGGAGGAGAAATATTATTTCGATCACAGATTTTTGAATTATTGATATCAAAGACGAGTTACGGCGTCTTCGGCAGAATGAGCATGGCTAGGAATGACGTCTAAACACGTCATCGGCGATTAAAGTGTTAATACTTTTTTTTAATAATATACGTTTATTTAGATGTGGGACATTCTCCTCTGTTGCGGGACACGGGACGTTTGGTCACCCTAGTTATGCAAGCCTCAATAGTGTTGTTCTCACTGAACGAAAAGCCTTGAGAGAGTTCTTTAGCCGGCAGTGGCAAAACGGGCTGCGATGTAATCACATGGGGCATTCATGCACATCAAAGCACGTCCACTAAAATACTCTTTATTATTTACTATTTATTTCACTACAGTCAGGCTCAAACAAAAGTCATAATAAATTATAATAAACGTAATTTGCATAGCACACTTTAAAATCAGATGATATCTCAAGGTCCTTCACACCAAAAGAGAAGATACAACGTTAAAAGTGAAAACATAGGAGCAGCAAAACCCTAGTGGAAGACAGAGTGAAATAAGTGAGTCTTAAGGCTTTGAAGGCAGCGAGGGAGTCTGGCCCCAGTGTGGAAAAAGCACGGTGCCCCATGCCTGGTGCGTGGGATGGCGAGGAGGTTTTGGTTGCCCGACCTAAGTGACCTGGATGCAGATTGAGGGGAGAGGAGGTCCTGCAGGTAGGTCGGGCCAGAGTGATTTATGGCCTTGTAGACCAGCAGGAGAATCTTGAAGTGTATCTGCTGGTTTATTGGCAGCCAGTGAAGGGAGTGGAGGACTGGGGTGATGTGTTGGGTTTTCCGGGTTTTGGTGAGGTGGCACTGTTCAGGACGTACTGTAACCTCTGGATGGTTTTGGAGGGAAGGCCTGCCAGCAGAGAGCTACAGTAGTCGATGTGGGAACTAACAAAGGCGTTGACCAGTCTTTCGTCGTTGGATTGGGAGTGAGGGTTTACGTTTAGAAATGTTCCTCAGGTGGTAGAAGGAGGTTTGACAGATGGATGTTTTTATGTCGGCATCAAAGTCTCGCTTTGAAATCCGGCAGGGCATAAGTTGTTGCAGGAGTATGGTGGAAACTTGAGTTGTTAAGGAAGTTTAGTTTACCTTGTTGAAATACTGAATGTGTTGCGTTATCTAAAACATATAAAACAATGGTTTGTGTTTGCGCATTACAAACAAAATGTGGAGGTACACAAGTTTTCTCCTACCATTGTTGGATAGAGACCCTCTGAAAAAAAAATATCCGTACACTGCACCTTCCAGATCCTTGGGTCATCATTTCAACCCTGATGGCTACTGCCAGTCCAAGAGAAGAAATACTATACCAAAGCACCTTTTCCTAAAGAAAAATGCTGTTCCAAGAGTGGAGAGCACACACAAAACAAGCACTCAATAAGCCAGTAGTATGTACAAAATATCAACTGAGTCATGAGTGTAGTTTGATGTGCATCAATGCCCCATGTGATTACCTTGCAGCCGCTGCCGGCTAAAGTGATCTCGCTCAATACTGGACCAATTACAAAAATCGCTGTCCCTGTTATTCATTTAGACCTCAAATGATGAGGAATGGGGTCCAGGTTTATTATTTATTATCCGTGTTCATATTGACAGCTTTAATATATATGTACTGTATATACATATATTTTGTTGTGTTTACATGTTAATATTGACAGTCCTAATATACTGTATATACACACATCCTGTGCATGAACAGTGATAAAGGGTTAAACATGAATAAAAAGGTTTTTAGTGAGTTCAGTTGTGTTCACTCTCCATTCAACAGACTCTCCATGTGAATTGAGTTTCTGCTTAAGAACTTTCACCACCACTATGAAATAAAATCGGTTAGAAAGCCCCTCTATGAGTCCACAAAGTCAGGATCCATGTCATTACCAGTGGACCAGCTCGACTAGCCCATCCCCTGATGACATTAAAGATGATACCTTGCTTGTCATGTTTCCTAGGTTTGGGGGGAGAATTGTTCATATTCCCAGTATATTGATTAAGTATCCTACAGAGTATCCAAGCTTGAGATATTCACCCGTAGGCATTTTAAGCTGGAATCCTTCCCTTACTATTCCCCGCTGGATGGCTGCATGGTAGACAGGGGTTGAGTTTCCAAACAAGTGCGAGTAGATACGAGTACAAATGGTGTCTCTTCAACAGCCAGCATCCGTGATGTTGCCTATAAATAATGGGCACGCACGGAGGTCCCCAGCTGATTTCTGTGCGTGGTTCATTTCAGCGGTGTGCTGCTGAAGTAGCCTCGGGGGGCGATCCGAAGTCATTTACCAGGAAAAAGCTGAGAAAACATGCAAATGATACAGTCAAGTGATAACGTAAAGCCGCTCTTCTGTGAATGTCCTCCGGGCCTTTTCAATCAAATTATGTGGGGGAGAAACAGTAGAAGCCGTACGGTGAAAATGTATCCAGAAGTCAGTTCGCTGTGCATTTGACTAGATTATTTTAATAGTGCATCTTGAGGTAAAGGTAGAAGTAACAATATAATTGTAACCTCTCTGGTACCAGGGTTCCAGTTGAGCTGTTTGTTTTCACAGTGGTACAATATGTGTAAAAACAAGTGAACTACAGGGTTTTGTTTATTTTTAGTTTTGAGATGATCTGAGATGTCAATAACACTTAAAATATACACTTTGACTGCTGTTTTGACAGGGTTCAGGTCTTTACTCTTCGCTACATATGAAAAAGAAACGCAACATTAATTCATATGTTCTGTATTGATCGATTTATCGATTTATGAATCTCGGCCCTGTACCGGGCCCATCGGGCTTAAGGGGTTTTAAGGGGCTTACATTCAAGACCAATATAATTGTTTCTTTTTTTCCAGGGTTTATTAAATCTGGCTTTCATTATCGACTTTAACACAAGGAACCCCCTGTTGCTAGCCCTTTGATCACAATCCCCCTGGATATCAACAGATTCAAACCATTTCAGATTTCCAATCTGCTTCCCTGAAGAGATTGCATAATCTACTTGGATTACCCCGATTGGCCCATCAGTCAGTCTGTCAGTTGTAAGTAGTTGCAAAGGATATAAAAAAATAAAATAGATTCGCGTAAGAATCGTGATTCAAAAATTTTACAATATTCACACTTGTGGGTGAACTGACATTTGTCTATCAAGAAATAGACAATATCCGGGGCGGCTAGGTGGTGTAGTGGGCAAGGCGCTCGCCACCAATGCAGGAGACGCTGGGTTCAAGCCCAGCTCTCCGCATTGCTATCAGCTTGGCTGGTCGTTCATACTAACACAATTGCCAGTGTTAGGGGTGGGAAAGCTGATGGGTGGGAAAGCTGATGGGTGGGGATCGGACGTTGTGGACAGCGACTCCTACAGGTCGGTTGGTGCGCCTGCGCAGCAGAATCAGGAAGCGACGGGGGCGGCGTGTCCCTCCCACGCAGACCCCCGCCGCTGAGAGATCACGCTGTGCAGGTGAAAAGATGAGACGGCTGCTTCCTCGAGTACCGGAGGGGACACGTGATGTAAGCAGGGACCGAAACTAAAGCCCGCCGCCCGCCAGGGGCGGTCTGTTTTTACCTTTGGCGCATGACACTTAGAGGGCTGCCCGCCGTGTGGCGTGTAGACGTGTAGTTCATAAGCAGGCCCCTAAAAATATTTGTATGCGAACGGTAAAAATCAATTACGCGCACGCTGTGCGAATACAGATTATAGCCTCTCTCGTCTTTTTTTTCCTCCGCTGCGAGATCGTTAAAAAACTACAAGTCCCACATTGCACTCAAGCCAACGGTCCAATCACAGTAGAGTGAAGTGACTGGTTTCATGGGAAATAAAGCAAATGACCAATCAGAAGCTCTCATTTTTTTTGTTTACTTCCTGAAACTCCGCGATCAGGGCTCTCGTTTTTTCCGAGACACCAACTTATTATAGTCTCTCTTACCAATAGCAATAGATTTTAGAACACCTAGATTTATCGATAGCAATAGTAATATAACGTTAATGCAACAAAACGAATGCCTTGCTTTGTTAATCATAACGTTGATGCAGTAGCGTATGTCGGTGTGTTGGCTGTAACGGACATGACAATAACATAACGTGTACACATTAAAATTGCGATAATCTATTCTAACATTTTCAAATCGATGCAGTTGAATTTCCCCCTTAGGATCGATGCATTGTTACACCCCTACACCAAAGTCACTGGCCCACTGTGTATCTGTGTGTATAATAACTTGGCTAGCGTTATCAACAGCAGAGGTGGGCAATGGGTCCAGCTGCAGCACCGGAGTGCAAGCGATGTGATGTAATTGGCAGACTCGACTGTCAATCAATGGTCTACCTGACACGCAAACTCAAACAATGTTTCTGTACTGGAGGTGTGATTGATTGATTGATTGAAAACTTTATTAACAGATTGCAGAATGGGTACAATACAGTACAGCTCAATACACACAATTGTTAAGGGGATGCAGACCAGAGAAAGACTTTCGTCTTGTTTACATCAGGGTCCCCCATTTCAATTAATCAGGAAAGTGTACAGTAGGAAAGTGTACAGTATTTCAATAGGCAACCCTGAAAGGATTATTTTTCTAGAAGAGCAACACAGCCAAAACAGACAGTGGAGCTGTTTGCAGATAGCAAGCATTTTGACTTATTGCGTGGTGGCGATGTCTCGCAGATAATACAACTACAAGTATGATTATATAATATATATTTTATTTAAAAAAAAAAATTATATATAAAATATATATTGGCAGGTAAGAAATATGCTTGGCGGGTAGACTCTTCCCATCTACCCGCCACTGGCCGGTGAGTCAAAAAGTTAATTTCGCTCCCTGGATGTAAGGCTTCGTCCACATTGCAGCCGGCTTGTGGGAGGCATGGCCTAACAGCGTTCGAGACAGGGGAGGGTAGAATTGGACGATACGAAATTGGGATGGGAGAAAAATGTAGATAAAAAAAAGAAAAACATAGACAATATCCCATCATCATATAGGAACAAACATCAACAAACTAAATATCTAACTATAAAGGAAGGAATCTCTGATTAAAAATATATTTCTTCAAATCAATAAAATCTATGTATGTGTAGCCGGTACAACACTGTACCTGCCAAACACTTCGACCATGCCTTGAGTGGGAGTCGAACCCCGGGTGTCCGCACCGGGGCCAGCAACACAGACCGCTGTGCCAAGAAAGGATATCCTCTCTAAGCGCTCAGTCTGGATGCCTCAGGGGAGTGAGTTTTACTTCTATGTACCGTAGTCACAATATCGCGGTACATATCCGTTACATTCACCCCCCCTAAACTCACACCACTCAGGCATCCGGGTCAAACGGCACCACTGTAGCCGGTACAACACTGTACCTGCCAAACACTTCGATGCCTTGAGTCGGATTCGAACCCCGGTCTCCCGCACCGCGGGCGACACCACAGACCTTTGCGCTAGGAAGGAATTCCCTTCTAACTAACCATGTCTATCCTGTCTCTGAGGATCAGGGGAGTGCGTTTTACTTCTATGTACCGCTACCGAGCCAGCCACGTCTCTGGTCACACTATCGCGGTACATATCCGTTACATTTGTATTGAATCTAGAATATAATCGATGCATATATTGAATCTAGAACCGAATATAGGCATGTATTGAATCTAGAACCGAATCTATGCATGTATTGAATCTAGAATCAAATATATGCATCTATTTAATCTAGAATCAAATCTATGCACACGCATCAAAATTGAATCGTGAAATTTCAGAATCCCTGCACCTCTAATAACAGCTCAAAGAAGTAACTAGTAATAACTAGTTTGCTACAATTGAGTTAATTTGAGTAGTTCAAAAACATTCACAGCAACTGTGACTATTTTGTTTATCACCTGCTAGCACAGGTTAGCCAGTGTTAATCTCCCATAGCAACTGATCACATTGGTCCCAGAATTTGATTACATTTGAAAGTTTCATGGCTTACTCTCCTTTCAATTAACTAGGGCTGACCTCGACTAGTCGACTAATCGATCGAAAGGAGCCTTAGTCGACTGCCAATCTCTCAGTCGAATGCAAAAATAAGAAAATGTAATGTATATATATTTTTTGGGATCATTCCATTTGGGCTGTGGGGGTGCTTCATGTCTGATTTAAGTGTAAGTTAAATCAGAGATTAAGCACCCCGCACAGCCCACATGGAATGATAAAAAAAAAATCTAAATCAATCGACACATTTTGACCAATCAAAGTCGACTATACAAATCCTTAGTTGGGGACAGGCCTACAATGAACAGCAGGCCACGCTGTTGGCTGTGCTCCGAGAGGGTGCACTAAAACCAATCCGGTTTTCTGTTGGCCTGCCAAGTGGTGTCACCAGGGTTGCATAAAACAAAATAACACCACCACGATGTTCCTTGTTGAAAAGTACGTACCCGACCTGCCTGCCGGTCTGAGACAGGGACATATTTTGAAGTTCTTTTTTGGCCCGTGCCATGGGGGAAAACCTTTGTTGTGCTGCATAGCACACAGCGCCGGGCTTGAGAAGTTATATAGAGCTTGCTCTATTTCAGCTGGACATGTACACGTACTGTTGCTTATTTTATTAACTTACCAGTATACAAAATAACTCTAATAATATTAAAGTGAACGTCTATCATTCGTCTATCACAGTTCTACCTGGGTAAATGTGGAGCCTTGTCTTCAACTGCAGTCCGAGAGGCACAAGTATGGCTTGTTCCCTATATGAATCATTCTCAGTTACTTTACACTCAGTGTTGCCTTTTACAAATGTATGGCATACTATGCATCCATCCATCCCTCCATTCCTTTGTGAATGATGAATGAATGCATGAATGCATGAATGAATGAATGAATGAATGAATGAATGAATGAATGAATGAATGAATGAAAACTTTATTTAACAGATTGCAGAATGGGTACAATACAGTACGGCTCAATACACACAATTTACTATGCCGTCCGTCCACGTATATATACGTGTTTTGAAAAAGCGCAATGTGGACCAGAGCCACAAGTATATACGTGACGAGTTGTTATTGTTTTTGTGAGGTTCGCCTCTTCCCTGGACCTTTAATTCCTGTTCCCTGGACCTTTAATTCCCTGTCTCCTCACCTCACCAGCCCCCACCCTCGCGTTTCGTTGTTTATGTATTGCATTCCCTGCCTCGCTCCGTTCCTTTAAGGTACTGTGAGGTTCGCCTCTTCCCTGGACCTTTAATTCCTGTTCCCTGGACCTTAATTCCCTGTCTCCTCACCTCACCAGCCCCCACCCTCGCGTTTCGTTGTTTATGTATTGCATTCCCTGCCTCGCTCCATTCCTTTAAGGTACTGTGAGGATTCTGTGTTGATTGGTCCGTGCCGAACACACACTTCTAAGTCAAGTATCAATTACCATCACGCACCTGATGTGTGTTCTAATTAGCGCCCCAGTGGGCTTTAAATACCTCGCTCTCCCCCCCAGTCCTGGTCGGGTCGTTCTCTATCTGTAGGCTCCTACGGGAGTTTCTGTTTCTGTATTCTGTATGCTGTTTCATCTCCGGCGTGAGACGAGGTGCCAGCCTTCGCCACCTGTCGCCGTTTGCCTGGAGTGGGACACAGCCTGCGCTCTCTAATTCTCTACGGGAGGTATTCCAGTGTTCTACTCCAGACCCCGCGCAGACGCGCTCCTACAGCAGACGCGCTCCTACAGCAGACGCGCTCCACTCCAGACCCCGCGCAGACGCGCTCCTACAGCAGACGCGCTCCTACAGCAGACGCGCTCCTACAGCAGACGCGCTCCACTCCAGACCCCGCGCAGATGCGCTCCTACAGCAGACGCGCTCCTACAGCAGACACGCTCCTACAGCAGACGCGCTCTACTCCAGACCCCGCGCAGACGCGCTCCTACAGCAGACGCGCTCTACTCCAGACCCCGCGCAGACGCGCTCCTACTGCAGACGCGCTCCTACAGCAGACGCGCTCCACCCCAGACCCCGCGCAGATGCGCTCCTACAGCAGACGCGCTCCTACAGCAGACGCGCTCCACTCCAGACCC
Organism: Notolepis coatsorum; assembly: GCF_963971535.1. Classification (NCBI taxonomy): domain Eukaryota; kingdom Metazoa; phylum Chordata; class Actinopteri; order Aulopiformes; family Paralepididae; genus Notolepis; species Notolepis coatsorum. Next base: position 95,250,499 of record NC_140180.1, read on the forward strand.
CGCGCAGATGCGCTCCTACGGCAGACGCGCTCCTACAGCAGACGCGCATCGCTCTCTAATTCTCTATGGGAGGATGCGTCTCTCCTAGCCGGCGCGCTACTACTCCAGACGCGCATCGCTCTCTAATTCTCTACGGGAGGATGCGTCTCTCCGAGCCGGCGCGCTCTCCGAACCGGCGCGTTCTCCAAGCCGACGCGCACCACTTCAGACGTTTAGCCGGCGCGCTACTACTCCAGACGCGCATCGCTCTCTAATTCTCTACGGGAGGATGCGTCTCTCCGAGCCGGCGCGCTCTCCGAACCGGCGCGTTCTCCAAGCCGACGCGCACCACTTCAGATGTTTAGCCGGCGCGCTACTACTCCAGACGCGCATCGCTCTCTAATTCTCTACGGGAGGATGCGTCTCTCCGAGCCGGCGCGCTCTCCGAACCGGCGCGTTCTCCAAGCCGACGCGCACCACTCCAGACTTCTAGCCGGCGCGCTACTACTCCAGACGCGCATCGCTCTCTAATTCTCTACGGGAGGATGCGTCTCTCCGAATCGGCGCGCTCTCCGAACCGGCGCGTTCTCCAAGCCGACGCGCACCACTCCAGACTTCTAGCCGGCGCGCTACTACTCCCGATGCGCATCGCTTCCTAATTCTCTACGGGAGGATGCGTCTCTCCGAGCCGGCGCGCTCTCCGAGCCAGCGCGCTCTTCAAGCCGACGCGCTCCACTCCAGACGTCTAGCCTGCGCACTCCTACTCCATCCCTGTAAGCAGCTCTAGCCCTCGCCCTGTCCAAGGCCTTAACCCTGTTTTCTCTGTCCCTGTCTCCAGCCCGCCTCCCCGGGCCTCTGTCCCTGTTTCCCCTCTCCATTGCCCCTGTTCCTGCCCTGTCCTTTGCCCTGGCCCTGTCCTTTAGCCTTAGCCCCTTAGCCTGCTCGCCTCTTAAAGGCACAGTGCCAATTTTCCCTAATTCTTGTTTCCAGTATTTTGTGTTCTCCCTTAGCCTTCCCCTTAGCCTAATCGCCTCTTAAAGGCACATTGCCCTTTTTCCTTGTTCCAGTATTTTTGTGTTCTCCCTTAAAGGGACAGTGCCGCTTTTTTGTTTGTATTCAATAAATGCCCTGTTCTTGGCTTACTCTCATACCTGTCTTGTGTTGTGCGATTGGGGTCGGTTACAAACCATAACAGTTTTATTCCATATTGATAACGGATCTTAGGTACCCGATCCACTACCAGCATCTTTTCACATATTTGATTTTCTAAACATGCAGTACCGGCCATACCCGCTTAGGGGCGCCATCGCTCCACTGCAGTATCAATGTGAATTTAAAAAAAAATCTAAAAGTACAATTCTGTGGGCGGATCATAGTTCCTTGATCCCAGCCGAACATCCTCCATCTTGGATCAGTTTGGCGAGCGTTTTTTTCAGCGTGGAATAATGGGATTTATGATTAGCCAATGTGCATATCGATCTACCAGAATCCGATGACTGGTGAGGAAATGCTGCCGGCGATCACATGGCCTCACGGTAGGATAATATTACCCCAAATTACAGCTGGATTGGACATTGTTTTATAACGTAACGTGATTGGTCAATGAAAATGCTATATTGAACGCACACTGTATTGCGGATCAATAATAGTAATCGGCGTTCCCCGCCGCCCCCATTTCATCCATAGATGCTCTGTAATAGTCCGGATGCTACGCAGTTTGTTTTATTTCATTCGTATATATACAGCAGAAATGGCGTTTGATATAACGGCGCCAACGTTTAGCCTATTATCTAGCTTCCTGCAGAAAAGCCTAGACGAAAAGTGTGTTATACCTTATATTCACGACGCTATAAAATGACAACCAATCAATGGATTTTTATTTTCTTTAAGCCATTATGAAGGCACGGTTTATGCACTCAAGTGACAATGAGAATGGACAGATAGCAATATTATAAATGATATATAACGCTCTTTGAAAGTACATCGGTTTGTTTACTTTCTGCTGTCCTCTGAGGCCTAAATCCGCGGGCCGCGCCTGTCGTCATAGTGTTAAGGGGATGCAGACCAGAGAAAGACGTTGGTCTTGTTTACATCAGGGTCCCCCATTTTCAATTCATAGTGACATTTATGGCATACACAACATACATGACATCATGACATTTATGACATACAGGTATATAGTAGGCTACTGTTACATTTGTGACATAATACGATATGCAAATATACAGTACCCAGAGATCCTACGGTGGGGAGGAGACTGTCCATTAGGAGGGGGTGGGGGGGGGGGGGGTTTGGACATTTATGGTGGCCAGTTTCAAATTGTAGCCTCCCGTAGCTGCTCTTTGAGAGTGGTTTTGAATGTGGGTAGGGATTCACATATTTTTTCGGCTGTGGGTAGGGCGTTCCACATTGTTGTGGAATAATTGCAAAAACGTGTTTAGTCCCTTGTTTGGCCGAATCTGGGTTGCACCTGATTTGTGGAACTCCCTCTGGTGTTGTGGGCGTGGTATTCACTGACTTTTGGGAAGTATTTTGACATGTACATGGGTACCTGAGTAGTGTAGTGTATCTTGTAGACCAGGCCCATTGCAAGTTGCTGTACTCTGTTGTCTACTCTAAGCCATCCTAGGTAGTCAAAGTGGGCAGGGGTGAGGTGGGATTTAGGAGTAAGGTCCAGTAAGGTCTGACCAGTTTGTTTTGTGATGTTTGTAATCTTGTTTTAGCGCCTTTGAGGTGCTTTGGTACCATGAGGTGCAATTCAAGCATAGTCGTAGTACCCTTGAATGAGTGCTCCTGCCAGAGTTTTCAGGGTATTCTTGTTTACCAGAGAGGAGATCCGGTACAAGAATCTACTTCGTTGGTTTGACTTTTTTTGAATGACATTGGATGCCATTTTGTCACAGGAAAGATTTGCCTCTAGGATGGAACCCAGGTATGTAATTGAATCTTTCCTTGTGACAATATTGTCACCCACTGTAACTGAGAAGCCGTCGGTCTTGCTGAGTTTGTTATTTGATCCGAAGAGAATGGACTCTGTTTTACCCAGGTGTAATGATAGTTTGTTATCAGCGAGCCAGGTGCAGATTCTGCCGAGTTCCGAGCTGAGGGTTTTTCAATATGTAACTTGTTCTTGTCAGAGACCAGCAGGGATGAGTCGTCTGCGAACAAGAACAAGTTGCAGTCACAAGCTGACAACATGTAATTTGCATAAATTAGAAACAGTAACAGTTCTAGTATGCTTCCTTGTGGAACACCACAGCTGACTGGGAGGGGGGGATAGAGTACCGTTTACTCATCTGTTCTACTTCTCTCCCCTCCAGGTAGGATTGCATCCAGCTCACTGATAGACTATCAAAACCAATTGCTTTTAGCTTGTCAATCAGGATGGAGTGATTGACAGTGTCGAAGGCCTTTTGTAGGTCCAGCATGACCATGCCGCAGTATTTGCCCGCGTCCACCTCTTGTTTGATGTGTTCGTTCAAATAGAGAAGGCATGTGTCAGTGGAGTGGGATGTTCTGAGGCCAGATTGGAATTCGTAGATTCGATTTTTTTCCACAAGGTACTTTTCGACCTGTTCGTAGAAAATGTTTTCCATGACTTTCGAGATGGAGGTAAGAATAGAAACAGGGCGGTAGTTGCCTGGGTCTAATTTGCTGCCTATTTTGTGCAGGGGGGTCACTCTCGCAATTTTGATGTCTTTGGGGACGTGTCCCTGTTTTATCACTTTAAGGACCAGCCACGTATATATACGTGTTTCGGTGCCATGCGTTGTGGACCAGAGGCACGTATATAGCCGTGGCAAGTTGTTATTGTTTTATTCCATATTAATAACCGGATCAAGATCCCAGATCGACTCTGCAGATCTACCCGCCTCTGTGGAATCGGCAACATGCAATACCGGCCAGATCCTCTTAGGGGCGCCATCGCTCCACTGCAGTATCATTTTTTTTACCCACCAACGGAGTATCATATTACTCTGATCACAAACCAACAGCATGCACCGTGTATCACGTTTCGAAGCGGAGATTTCACCATGGAATAAGGGGATTATCATCAACCAATGGACATATCGATCTACCAGATGCCGATCGATAAAGGGGAAATGCTGCCGGGTATCACACGGGCTGACGGTAAGACATTTATCACCTAATTTATAGCCGGATCGGAGCTTGCTGTGCAACGCAAGCAATCGATCTGTGAATGTGGCTACTTACACGGACACTGTATTGGTAATCAATAATACTAATTGACGTCCCCCGCCGCCCCCCTTTCATCCATAGATGCTCTGGAATAGTCCGGATCATAAGCAGTTTGTGTTATTTCATTAGCATATATACAACGGAAATGCTGTTGAATATAACGTTAGTAGCCTTTAGCTCTATAACTAGCTTTCCAGAAAATAGATGATACGAAATCTGCGATAAAGCTTATATTCACGGCGCTATAAAATGACAACCTACCGATGTATTTTTTTTCTTCTTTAAGCCATTTTGAAGTGACGGTTTATGCACTCAATTGACAATGAGAATGGACAGATAGCAACACTATAAAGTATAGATATAGCTGTTAGAAAACCCACATGTTTGTTTACATTCCTGGGTATAGGGGGCCTTATAATAGGACGGTGGGGTTAGGGTTTAGAGTAGAAGGAGGGGGGGTTGTAGCTGGGGTGGTATTTTTATGTGTTTTATGTACTGTTGTCTTATATGTGTGTAATTGTTCCTCCTCTGAACTCCTGGGATTGACCGCCCGGGCCCGCCGGGATCAGCACGGCTGGCTGCACTGGTATGTTCTCTACGCATTTATACAAGCTCGACCATGGCTAAATTGAATATTTTAATTTGGAACGCAGGAGGGCTTAACGCCCCACACAAGCGTGCCAGTGTCCTTTGGCTATTGAAGAGGAGAAATATTGACCTTGCTCTCCTTAGTGAGACGCATTTATTGGTAGGTGACGTGTCAAGACTGGCAAATCGGCAATATCACGTTATCTCCTCATCCTCAGCCGATGATAAGACGAAAGGAGTAGTCATAGTTACAAGACGTAACCTTGATATCAAAATCTTGGATGTATGGTCGGACACGGAGGGAAGGATTACTATAGCAAAAGTTGAATTCTTGCATAGGAAGATGGCAATAATAGCATTGTATGCTCCTAACACATTTGATTCAGCGTTCTATAATACAATCACAAAGAATATGTTGGAACTTAATGGATACGCTCTCATTGTGGGTGGCGATTTTAATGCGTGCTGGGATGCGGAGATGGATAGGTCCGGGCCCTCTGAAACGAGCGACCAAAAACGGGCCTCTAAGGCCCTTAGGATGTGGGCCAAAGACACGGGGCTCACAGACCTTTGGCGCTTATGCAACCCCACCCTCAAAGATTACTCTCACCTGTCAGCCAGACACAAAAGCTTCTCTCGAATTGACTATGCATTCGCGTCCCCTAATATGTTTGATAGTTTCGATGTCTCATTGGTTCCCTTGGCTCTCTCAGACCACAAGGGGATTTTCCTTACGGCAACCTTTGGCAGGCTCTCCGCAAGAGCTCCCAGATGGCGTTTTAATTCGACCTTGCTAAAGAACGATGACTTCTGTTCTGAGTTCAGGAGTAAACTAGCTGCATTTTTGCAGATCAACGTTGGCACAGTAGAAGACCCTAGGGTCCTGTGGAACGCATTGAAAGGATTTATCAGGGGTCATGTCACACTATTTGCCTCCAATTTGCGAAAATCCCGGTCAAAAAAGCTAGAAGGACTGGAATCATTATATGCGGACCTATACGCATCCTTGCAAACTAACTATAATGAACGACTAAACACACAACGTAAGATAGTCAAAAAAGAAATAAACTCCATACTTAAACAGTCTGAGTTCTTGATACATAGGACAAGACAAAATTACTATTTTCACGGCTCCAGACCTAGCCATCTATTGGCAATGAAAATACGCTCAAATGATCATTTCTCGGATATCCCCTCGATTAGGACGAGCCAGGGTGCAGTCACTACTGATTCGAAAAAGATCAATGACACTTTTAAAGAGTTTTACTCACAGTTATATAGCTCAGAGGGTAATCTTGATGACTCTAAATTTGAATCGTTCATTGGCGGGCTTGAGATACCCCACATTTCTGAGGAAGAGGCCAAGGAACTGGGGAGACCGATTACTCTCGTAGAATTGAGGGAGACGATTGTTGAAATGCAGAGGGGTAAGGCACCAGGCTGGGATGGTATTCCACCCGAAGTGTATTTAGCTTTCTGGGACCAACTGGGTCCATTGATGCTCGATATGATCAATTACGCTATCGAACAAGGGGAGTTCTCAAGAGATGTCAATATGGCATTGATTTCTTTACTTCTCAAGAAGGACAACGATCCCAATGATTGTGGTAGCTATAGACCCTTGAGTCTTCTCGGGGCCGATTTAAAGGTGTTTGCCAAGGTGCTGGCCCGTCGCCTGCAGAGATTTATGTCTGTATTGGTACACTGTGATCAAACTGGTTTTATCCCGGGGCGTCTGGCTGCAGATAATCTTAGGAGGCTGTTGCATGTAATCGATAACAGTAAAGACAATACAACTCCATCCACAGTTCTGTCTTTGGATGCCATGAAGGCGTTTGACAGACTTGAGTGGTCATACCTGTGGAAGGTACTTGAGGTCATGGGTCTTGGAAAGAGTTTTATTCATATGATTAAAGTCCTGTATGCCTCGCCGTCTGCGATGACAGGCAAAAACTGTTCCACACTCTTTCCAGTCTCCAGATCTTCTAGACAGGGTTGCCCTCTGAGCCCGGGACTGTTCGCGCTTTCCCTCGAACCTTTGGCCCAATTTATTAGGCAATCGGAGGACATCGTCCCCATAATGGTCAACAATACTCCACACAAAATTGCTCTCTATGCGGATGACCTGCTGATTTTCATGGACGACCCCTCCCGGTCGGCCACAAAATTATTGAGGATAATCGACGACTTTGGTAAATTGTCAGGTTTTAAGATTAACTGGAACAAATCAGCCTGCCTACCTCTTAATGATCTGGCCAAGGCGGTACGACTACCAGCTGATATCCCCATAGTAGAACATTTTAAATACTTGGGCATAGAGATATTCCCCACGCTGAACCAAACTACTAAGTACAACTTCACGGGTACTTATGATAAAATACGCCAGGATCTAGACAGGTGGTCGTCCCTTCCTAACTCCTTACAAGCCCGGGCTTCCATAATCAAAATGAACATCCTGCCTAGGATAAATTTTATTAGCTCAATGCTCCCCCTGCCCCCTCCAATAGACCACTGGCGCAAGGTACAATCGATGGTATCTAAGTTTATCTGGAATAACAAACGCCCGAGAATCAAAAGGGCTACTACTCAACGTAGAAAACAAGATGGGGGCCTCGCAATCCCTGATTTTAAACTTTATTTCTGGTCCTTTTCACTGAGACCTCTGATGTGCTGGCTAGACCCTGTAGAGGCTGTATCGTGGCGCTCCTTAGAAGCGGCGGCGGTATCTCCGCTAAGATTGCAGGATGTAGTGTACTCCACTGTCTCTATTTCGAAATGCCGGCTGAGGTATGGACCGATCATAACTCACGTGATCCAAACGTGGCGTAATGTACAGAGGTCGTGTGGGGTTAAATGCCCTTGGCACCTGGACTCTCCAATTTTTAATAACCAGCAATTACTTGTTGGACACAAGCCGGTTAATATTCCTCAATGGCAAAGGAGGGGAGTGCATATGTAACTGGTCTAAAGGCCACCCTCTGTGTCGTCGTCGTGTAGTGGAAGTGAAGACTCAGTTGTGGCAATTCAGTGTTTTATTTCCCCTGTTGAAACATCCCACAGGTACATGTCAACACTTGGCCAGCAGATGGCGTCAATAACTTGCATAATGCCCTGTCAGCATTCCAGATAGTCTCTTTGAATGATACATTGAAATATCACAATAATAATAAAATACACAATGAAATAATACAAATTAAATAATAAGACATCTCCAATTACCTGTTGAAACATCCCACAGGTACATGTCAACACTTGGCCAGCAGATGGCGTCAATAACTTGCATAATGCTACAGTGGGGGAGAAATGTCACGCTGTGAGAAACGAGGCCTAACACACATTGCTCAGACCATAACCACAAACTCAGTCAGCATGTGTCGTACAATAGTTCGCCAACACAGCTAAACCACATTACAAAAAGTGCAAAATTGTCCACATTAACACAGTTACCACTATATACAACTCCGGTTCATTGCCCGGCAACTTATTTACAATAGTGCGTTCTTTTAGACCTGATATATTTACAGACACTGAAAGCACGTCTTACCCCTGTCAGCATTCCAGATAGTCTGGCGCGAGAGGGGAAGTGCAAGGGGAAAAACGTCACTTCGGCAGGAAGTGACGACGGCTTCAAAATAAAAGAGAGTAAAAATAATAATAAACAATTAAAATAAAACGTTAGGGAGGGATCTTTGTGGAATACAACATTAGTATATTTTATATACCTGCTACACATACTCTGGAGGATATTTATGATAAGAACGGCCTCCGTGCGTTTCAGGACTTAAGAGAATTTTATGATCTTCCCGGCGAGTCCTTCTTTCTTTACCTTCAACTAAGGTCAGCACTGAGGGCGCATGGCGTACCGTGGGCTCAAGCCTTGCACCCACACCCCTTCCTCAGGCTCATAGTGGACAGGACGACATCCAGAGGGTTTGTCTCCGACTTTTATACGCTCTTAATTCAATCCACGTATAAAAATGTATCATTGGATACAATCTGGCGTGTGGATATCCCGGAGTTGGACCCCGAGTTTGACTGGGATGATGTTTGGGCAAATGTGGCATTATCTTCCCGCAACCCCAATCACCAGCAAATTAATTTTAATTATATTCATAGGACCTATCTTACACCTAGGAAGCTATATGCTATGGGACTGATAACCGACTCTCGGTGCACTTTGTGCTCTCAAAAGGCCACTGGCACTTATATGCATATGTATTGGGATTGCCCACCAGTGGCCCGCTTCTGGAGGTCAATAACGGACAAACTTTCAGATCTGTGTGGCTTAACTATCCCATTCACAGCCGTTACGCTACTCCTGAACGATATAACGACACTACCCGCGTCCGTACAACTGAAAAGGGTTGTCCTAGCGGGCGTCACAGCAGCGAAGAAGCTAATAGCAATGAGATGGAAGGAGCCTGAGAAGCTTACAATGATTAACTGGTCCCTAACTCTATTGGATGTGATTTATCTTGAGATATCCACAGCCCGGGTGATTGGGGTGGGGCAGGCTGGAATTTACCTATGGTTCGCAGCAGCTGAGAAGGTAAAGACCGCAGTGTGCGGCTGAGCGGGGTTGAGGTGCGTGTTCGGGTGAGTCCGGCGGTCTCTTGGGAGGGGGAGGAGGAAATGTTTTGTCTGTCTGGTCTTTTGTCTTGTCATCTTGAGTTTAGCTGGGGATATTATGGGGGGGCAGCTATTTAACTATTTCTTCACTGTTTGGCCACTTTTACACGGTCTCTGTGAGTCTATGGAACACCTCTACAGGTTTTTGTTTTTTCATGAAGGTTCATTGCTCTGTTTTCGGGTCGTGTTCTCAAAAAATGGTCCTTGTGGTGGATTGGAGATGTACGTTTTATTAATATAGGGTCACACGGCCGGGAATCGGGGCTGAACACTGGGAAAGACCATTTATTAGATAGTAACCCTTGGAATTAAAATTTAGAAGGTTGAACTCTGTTTTCTTTTCTCTTGTCTGTATAATTGTTAGTCTGTATTATTATTATTGTTTTTGTTATTTTCTTGTGAAGTTCTATGTACTGTGATTGTGGTTAATGTGTTGTCTTGTTTCATGTGAATAATAATAAAAAATTTGATCAAAAAAAAAATGTTTGTTTACATTCCCCGGTCCTCTAGCCCCTAATTAGACTAAGCCCATCGGTCGTCAAAGTATTAACCAGTGTTGTGGCTATGTTTGTGAAGAATATGTTTAGGTATTTGGCCACATCCAGCTTGTCTGTGATGAGAGTGTTTTCTGTCTTTATGTTTATGTTTGTAAATCTGGTTTTTAGTTTTTTACTGCAGCCTAGTTGGTTGTTGAGTAATTTCCATAAGCGAAGGACAGACAGACAGACAGACAGACACACACTCTAGCGCCACCATCTGGCGAAATGGCATCAAATTCAACAGACAAACACACACACACACACACACACACACACTAGGGATGTGCATCTCCTCACTGAGGCCGATGCGATGCGCATCTCGATACGGTGCCAACGATACGATACATTAACGATACATTTGAAGCACCGGGCGATGCGATACGATTCACCCCCTGTTGAGATACGATACGATACGATTCGATACGATTTGATTCAACATAATGCGATTCGGGGCGATACGATGCGATTCAACACGATGCAAAATAATGATACAATTTTATGGTATGACAGAGGATTTGGTTGTATTCCTTATATGCAGCTTATATTATTATTAAAAATAAAATAATCTACTGTAAGACAATTTATATAAAAACTCTTGGGTGCCTAAGAAGACTTTTGCATAAACTGTCTTTTCTATCCACTTTAGCTAAAAACACACACACAATGTATATACACACTACTGTGAGACAATAATAATCATACACAAAGGGATAATGGCTTATAGCAGACTTAAATGATTTTATAATATTTCAGATAATGAAATTAAATGTTTATCATCAACTATCCAATTAGTATTTATATTGTAACGTTTGGCCACGTTAAATCATTGAACAGAGAGAGAGAGAGAGAGAGAGAGAGAGAGAGAGAGAGAGAGGGGGAGAGAGAGGGAGAGAGAGAGAGCCCGTCTGAGTCGCGTAGTTGATGATGTCACACACTAGGCTAGGATCGGATGTCAACAGAACACACGGAGCCTGGATAGCCTGCTGCATGAAGCGATATAAAGAAACCAATAGCCAATAAATGTGAAGTTATCTTTGAACCTGTTGTCAAGCGTCTTCAATATACCCCCCCCCCCCCTCCTCACTAATGGAACTGGTGTTGCGTTAGTTAGTTAGTTAGACACTGTAGTTTAGTTTAGCGTTAGCTGAACGGCTAACTGGCGTTAGCCAGAGGAAGCCCAATTCTATTCATGTCCTCGACTTCCACTGTTTGTTGTTGTTAACTGTGACGCGGCTCTCGCCTTCTGTATTAGTAGTATAGTATCAGCTGTGTGCAGTCACAGTGCACTGCTGACAGAAGTGGATGAGAGGAAATTATATTAATGCATCGGTTTTGACCGACGCAAAGACGCTACAACAAGATGCATCGCGAGTTCAACCTGAGTTCTAGCCGGTGCGCACGTATTCCACCGGTGCACGCGCATCGTGAACGTGTATGCCGGCGCACCGATGCAAATCGATGAATCGTCACATCACTAACACACACACACATGCACACACACATAGACAGAGATCCCTTCCTTTATAGTTAGATATTTAGTGTGTTGACGTTTGTTACTATAAAGATGATGGGATATTGTCTTTTTCTTGATAGACACATGGCAGTTGTCACACTCACGAGTGTGAATATTGTCAAACTTTAGCAGTGAAGGGGACTGCAAGTTATCACACCGTCCTTTTTGACATTGTAAAATGCACAAGACAGAACAATTAGAATTAAGAAAGAATTTAAAAACAAAACCAATGGATGCTGTAAAACAAACAAACTCATAAATTAAATACATACCTGCCCCTAGGTTAGAAGCTTTTCATCTTCCAGAAAACGGTGCTCTGTGTATTATTTAAATATGCATTTTTATGTTTTAATTTCCTTTGTAATTTCGCGCTCCGTTCCTTTCCTCATGGAGCTGCCTGGTGAGGTGACTTTGACGACGCCCTTTCTCCCCACAAGGGTCTCTCCGAATACAGGTACGGTGGAGCCTTTTTTTCTTCCCTGACATGTTGTAGTACATTACATTTACATTTAGTCATTTAGCTGACACTATTATCCAAAGCGACTTACAAGTTTTGTATGACAAGTAAGTAGGAAGGGTACAACCCAGGTGGTGAGAGCAGGCAACTGCACCTCCTCATCCATCACCCTCAACATAGGGGCCCCCCAGGGCTGTGTTCTGAGTCCCCTACTCTACTCCCTGTACACACACGACTGTGTGGCTCAGCGGAGTAACAACACAATCATCAAATTTGCTGACGACACAGTAGTGGTGGGCCTGATCTCTGCAAACGACGAGAGGGCCTACCTGGAAGAGGTCAAGGTCCTGGCGGGATGGTGCCAGGAGAACAGCCTCTCCCTGAACGTCAGCAAAACAAAGGAGATGATTGTGGACTTTAGGAGGTCGGGGCACCGGTTGAGAGAGTGAACAGCTTTAAGTACCTCGGAGCCCACATATCCGAGGACTTGACATGGACCACACACATTGACAGTGTTGTGAAGAAGGCACGACAACGCCTCTACTTCCTCATGCACCTAAAGAAGTTCCAAGTCAGTCAGAAGATCCTTAAGAACTTCTACTCATGTACAATAGAGAGCATCCTGACTGGCAACATCACCTCCTGGTTTGGGAATAGCACTGCACAAGACCGTAGCAGACTACAAAGAGTGACACGTTCAGCCGAACGCACAATTGGAGGGGGGCTTCCCACCCTCCAGAACATTTACAACAAGCGGTGCAGGGGTAAGGCTAAGAGAATCATAAAGGACTCCAGCCACCCGAACAACTGCCTCTTTGAACTGCTGCGGTCAGGCAAGCGATACCGGAGTCTAAAGCCGAGCACAGAAAGACTCAGAAGAAGCTTCTATCCCCAGGCCATCAGGCTGCTCAACGAACAATAAACACTATGCAACAACCATCAAATGCACACAGCACACACATCCACACGCACACACTCACTTTAAACAAACAACACACTGCAGCACCCACTCTCCACACTTTAGATCACCTAAACACACTTTATATTTATTGGTAAAGGATTTGCACTACAACTCGTACACCTTACTGTAAATTGTACCTAAATTGTACCTCATCCCATTTCTGCTTTGCACTATATAGTATTGTATATTAGTACATTGCATAGTATATTGTATATTATATGGTAACTCAGTTACTTCTATTCTGCATCGAACATTGTACATATGTCTATACTGAACACTGTGACCTCTATTTTTACTTCTATTTTACATGCTATACTATTTTATTTCATACTTATCTTGTCTAGCACAGTCTCTGGGGCGGAACAGTAAGAAGCATTTTTGTACTTCTGTATGACAACTATTAAAGAAACTTGAACTTGAACTTGAACTCTTATCAGCTGAGTAACATGTTAGTATGTTAGGAAGAGTGCATGACAATAAGAAGGTTAGTGTTGTTGTTTTTTCATTTCAGATATTGATTGAAGAAGTGTGTCTTTAGTGGACGGCGAAAGATTGGTCGGGTTTCGGCTGTCCTCCTAACTGGGGTGGGTAGTTCGTTCCACCATTGTGGGGAGAGGACCGGGGAATAGGCGTCTTCTCTTTGATGACCCCTTCCCGGAGCTCAGATAGGAGTGGGTCTGAGGCGGCCAGAAGATGCAGAGTGTAGAGGTCTTGAGAGTGTAGCTAGAGACCATTGGCCGGAGGTAGGCGGGAGCCGTTCCCTTACATATAGTACCCCCCCCCCCTAAACAATACACATTTACAAAGAAAAGGCTACCGTTCCCCTTTAACCCTTTCACTGCTGCACTACCAAACGGTTAACCCTTTCACTGTGACAATACACAGAAGGTTAACTCTTTCACTGCCACACAGCAGCAGGTTAACCCTTTCACTGCCACACTACAGAAGGTTAACCCTTTACTATCACACTACCGACGGTAACCGTCGGTAGTGTGATAGTAAAGGGTTAACCTTCTGTAGTGTGGCAGTGAAATGGTTAAGGAATTACCGCTGGCATGTGGCAGCAGTTGGAACCCATGGAATGTGCTGTATAGTGTCACCTCATGCTGACTCTGGCTGGTTTTAGAGTCTCTGTGTTGGCACCGCTACAGGAGCATCTCCCACGCTCGGCGCTGTGCCAGCTAGAGCTACAGTTGACTGGAGCCGCAGAAGCTGCCTGCGCAGCAGATGCTGAGCTGTCTTCTATTTTCCATTTTAATCTCGGTGAACATCAATCATTTAATGGTGTGTAGACGTCTTCTGTCTGTAATCTCTCAATCAAAATGACCTTTTTTCTTGTGTCCCTGACAACACAGGCTTTCCTTTGTGATCCAACAAGTGTGAGTGAATACACCGGACCAGGGATCATTACAGAAGCCTGGCTGGATACTAGTGATGGAAAGTAACTATTTACGAAGAAGTATTTTTGCTCTTGTACTTGTACTTGTAAAGGTGCGGACAGTGTCGGTTAGCCTTCTGGAGAGGTGTTAGTTGGACAATGCCTAGGCTAACCGGCACTGTCCGCTTCCATTCATTGTGCTAAGCTAGGTTAACGTGCAGCCAGATAGCTTTCTACTGAACACACAGGGAGGAAACTGGTATCTATCTTCTTGTCTCTCTCTGGAGAAGACGGTAAGCCAATTTCCCAAAATGTTGGCATGTTCCTTTAAGCTATTTTATATGCCAGGCTACTGTACTGTAGTGCTGCATGGTTGGAGGTGCAGACGCTAATGTCGTCTTCAGTTACCCTTCATCTAAATTACCATCAGTTATTTCAAGTTGCGCAACATTGCATTCAATTCGTATCCATAAAATGGTAAATGGTAAACGGTGCATTTATATAGCACTTTTATCCAAAACAATTTAAAATGTAGTTCCTCACATTCACACACAGACGGCGGAGGCAACCATGCAGGGTGCCAGCCTGCTCATTGGGAGCAATTAAGTGTCTTGCTCAAGGACACGCTGCCTGGGAGGAGTGGGAATCAAACCAGGCACCTTCCGATTACCAGACGACCGCTCTACCTCCTGAGCCAATGTCGACCCTGTTACCTCTCAATCAGAATCCCCTGCCTTTTTCACAGTCGAGTAACCCGACAATCAATAACCCTTTGTGATTTCACAAACATACTATATATTTAAAAAAATATCTATTGAATTGACCATTTTGTAATCTCATTACTGTAATCTGATTACACCTAATCCCATAACTCCCCAGCTATTCACAGGTCTCTCTGTTGGCGTTTCACGGTAGATGTGCCAGCTACTCTACCGTGTGGCGCTGTAGGCTATCGGAGAGAAATCTTAATTTCCCTTCAATTTAGATTCGCATCTCATTTTTCAAGTCTTGGGGGAAATTATGATTGTGTCATAATGGTTTATTTATCCTTTCATGCATGGTTTTAAAGGTACACACCAACATTATGGAAAATTAGATTCGATTAGATTAGATTATAATTTATTGTCAATATACAGCACAAGTACAGTCAAGTGAAAAGAGGTTTGCCATCCAACCAGAGTGCAAATGTAACAGTAAAGTGCAATAGTAATATACAATGTACAGGTAAAATATTTTATATATTCTGTTTTTTACCTCTTCCTGTCACGACTAGGCATATTGAACCCAATATGCAGACAAAGAGAAACGGCAGACAGGTCTTGTTAAAACCCGGTATGGGTATATTTAATACAATAGTAAGGACAGGTATCCAGGCAGAGGTACATTTTTACAGGGGGGAGAATCTCGTAAAGTCCAGGGGCATGCGCAGAACAGGGCAGTCTGATGGGCAGGGGTCAAAACTAGTACAGTTTTTTTGTAATATGTTCCGGGAAAAGGCAAGGAGAGTTGTCAGGCAGGCGGAGGTCAGAACACGTTTATTGAGAGGCAGATCAGCGTGAAGAGCCAGCTAGGACTGTGGGAAGAGGAGGTGTCATGTACCAAGGTCTGATGACCACATAGAATAGAAACTGAAGCAGGCTGCACATGAACAAAAACAACCCCCTCAGTAGATGCTTTTAAAGCACGGTCCCGGCAGATAGGAAACAACACAAACGCGCTTTCAAAAGGTAAATTATATTTATTAACTGTGGTAGGACTTCAAACCTCCACTGATTTAGGATGAGGAAAGAGGGGAAATAATCCCACAAACATATAACAAATAGGGAAAAGGGTAAGGGAAGAACAAACAAGTAAATATAATAGAGTAAGGCACAAGAGCCAACACAAGCCCTAGTGACCTAGTGTCACAGGACACAACCACAAGCCCTGCGGTTGGCAGTCTGGGAATCCCCCAGCAAATGTACACAACGTGCACAGCACAATATAGTTCCACACAAACAGTGGCAAAAAGGCAGAAGGCCCAATACATAGATATATATATATATATATTAATTCCACACAAACAGTGGCAAAAAGGCAAGAGGCCACAATATATATATATACTCACCTGGTAGCTACACCAACACAAATATAATGCCTACCAGGTAAGTGGTGTGAACAGCAAGATCACACAATAGATCAGTCCCACACAACAGTGGAAACAAAGGGCAGTATTATAATAATTATTCCACACAAACAGTGGTAAATCAAGGGCAGTGTTATAATAATTATTCCACACAAACAGTGGTAAATCAAGGGCAACCTCCAACTCTATGGTCACTGGCAAATGACTCCATGAGGCGCCCGGACGTGTGTCATCTCCCACTCTGTTATCCACTCATCTCCACTGCCTGTTTGAAGATGCACCAATCAGGTGCAACCAATCCAATCAGGGAGATGAGTGGCATCTGCGGAACAGAAACAGAAGATTAGGAGATGACACAACATCACATATACAAAACAGCACATATTTACATATACTAACCTGATGTTCAGATGGTGTCATAAATACAGTAATAATGGTAATGACCAACCCACGTACCCATGTACGTCACAGGAGGACAACAAAGGGTTAT
>NC_140180.1:95267557-95445057 GCF_963971535.1 Notolepis coatsorum
TGTCCGCCTACAAGCTTTGAACCTCTTATCCATTCTGCCATCTGAAAAAGATTAACCCTTGTGTGGTTGTGTGGATAAATGATATAAGTAAAGATAAATTATACAATTAATTACTTTCTTTAACCTGAGACTCATTGACCATGTAAAATAACACATTTGCATTGAGTGCACACTGTGCACCCCCCTACATAGGACCCGGAAGTGTAGAAATTGTAGGTGAAAACAAGTAAATATGGTAAAGATTTGACTGTGTTCACTGTGTACCTTTACTGTCTGCCTCCACCTTGTTTCATTTATATTTTTCAAGATAAACATGATTTATTGAATTAATGTCTTGATTATAATGTATTATTTTTATCACAAAATAATTGCACTTGTATTGATTAATGTGATCTAGCAGAGGTAAATGCTGTTGCATGCATGCATGCTGCTTGTAATTGAGATAAAGTTAACATCTGTAAAGGGTTTATTGTTTTAAAATCCCAACAAAAACGCAAGTATAAGACCAGGATGTCAGTTTCAGCATAAAACTGTAACAACTAGAATGATGAGACCATCAGTTTCAAGATAAAACTGTAATCTTATCTAATTGTGTTTGCGTTTTTGTTACTTACACTGTTACATTTACTATCCAATTGTGAGGCTGAACAACAGGACCCATTGACTATGTAAATGTGCTCAAAATTTTTTAAATAAACATTTACAGACTCTTTTTAAATAGCTAAAAGCTAAAAGTGATGTTGTAATTTTGCAACCGAGGGTCTTACAGGGTAGTAATTCATGTTTGCAAAATGCCCTTTCTTCCTTCAAGCCCATTTCTTAGAAGGCCTAATCCAATGAGAACAGTTTTAATAATTTTCAAAAGTATCACGATTATTATATATATATATTTTGTACATGTCCTATATTGTGTTTCCCCTCAGCGCTGTACGCTCTTACAGTACCCGCTGAGGCCTGCTTCTCTTGTACTGTAGAGCCCCTGGCTAGCTGCAGAGCCAACAGATGGGGCCATATCTTCATTAGCCTTCTTGGACGCCTGCCTTCACATCAGTACGGATGGGTCCCAGTTCGTCTGCGGCACGCGACACAGAGGCAGCCACTTCAATCTCCTAAATTGTGTTAGAGGAGAAGAAGAAAAAAAAATCTGCCGTAAAAAGAAAACACAATTTATGTTATTCCCAGGGTTAATAACTTCCCACAGCATTATCTTCATTAGCATTTCTGGATCTCTGCCCTTGTGTCGGTACGGGCTTTCTGCATTACGGTGAAATACTGTGGCGTGCTTCAACCCCCATGAAGAGAATACACTGGAAAAACACAATTCAAATATATTACGTTCATAACTCTCTCACAAAGGTAGAAACCGGAGGAATGTGCGTCTATTCAATGAGGTCACAGAGAGACAAGAGCGCGGAACATATCTTCATTAGCGTCGTGGAACCTTGCCCCCGTAGGTTTTATGGACGGCAACGAGCCGACTGCACTACACTTATATGGAAGCATACGTCCATCATTTATCTAACTATAAAGGAAGGAATTCCCGTCTGTCTGCGTGCATGTCTGTCAGTCTATGTGTCTGTCTGCGTGCATGTCTGTCAGTCTATGTGTCTGTCTGCGTGCATGTCTGTCAGTCTATCTGTCTGTCTGCGTGCATGTCTGTCAGTCTATCTGTCTGTCTGCGTGCATGTCTGTCAGTCTATGTGTCTGTCTGCGTGCATGTCTGTCAGTCTATGTGTCTGTCTGCGTGCATGTCTGTCAGTCTATGTGTCTGTCTGCGTGCATGTCTGTCAGTCTATCTGTCTGTCTGCGTGCATGTCTGTCAGTCTATCTGTCTGTCTGCGTGCATGTCTGTCAGTCTATGTGTCTGTCTGCGTGCATGTCTGTCAGTCTATGTGTCTGTCTGCGTGCATGTCTGTCAGTCTATGTGTCTGTCTGCGTGCATGTCTGTCAGTCTATGTGTCTGTCTGCGTGCATGTCTGTCAGTCTGTGTCTGTCTGCGTGCATGTCTGTCAGTCTATGTGTCTGTCTGCGTGCATGTCTGTCAGTCTATCCGTCTGTCCTTCGCATATCTCTGGAACCACCCACCCGATCGACTTCACGCTCGGCGGGTGTATTGCTGAGGACCCGGGGGAGTGCAGTGTCGAATAGGGTGCCATTGGCCAGATGGTGGCGCTGTAGTGTGTGTCTGTCCTTTGCATATCTCGGGAACCATTCATCTGATCAACTTCACACTTGGCGGGTGTTTTGAGTGTTTGTGGTGCTATTACAGTAGACTTTATGTTTGGCGGGTCTGTATTGTTGAGCCTCATGATGTCAGGATGAGCAGATGAGTGGTGAATGGACACTGTACTAGTGGTTTTAAAGTGAAAATACACACTAAAATTCAAATCAGTCAATCAATCAATCTGCTATATATAGTATATGGTTTATTAGAATCCCCCTTTCACCGTATAGAACGTTTTTAGTGACAATAGCACATAGAGACAAAAACTTTAACTGTTTCACATTGAAACAGACACATGATACAATGACAACAGCACCTTGTAGTACACAGTACAACAGACACACATGGTACAGTGACAAGATGATAGAGAGCAATACATACAAAAAATAAGAATCGTGAGAGAATTTTGATTTTTTTGTTGTTGCAAGAATCGTGCAGCCCTATCATACACTGTACAGTACACTGGGACAGCCCCACAAACAACGGACAATAGACTGTACGTGTCACTCACCGTTCATTTGAGTGCAAAGCAAACAGTTGTGCAGAGGAGGTAAACAACCTACTGGACCAGCGTTATACTGAATAGAATGAAGTGATGGCGGCTGTGAACACTGTGTTTTCAGAGCGTTCTGAGTAGTTTCCAAGGTCATTTTACTCTTCCTTAGATAAGTTTTGTTTCAAGTATTGCAGTGAGTTAATTTTGAAATAGCATCCGCTACAAAGTAAAACAGTGTGTAGCCCTTCCCATTTCCATGGTAAATTAGCAATGAGGAGATGGAGATGAACCAGCCAGAAAGCAAAGTAGCAGAGATAATAATAATAATAATAATAATAATAATAATAATAATAATAATAATAATAATAATAATAATAATAATAATAATAATAATAATAATAATAATAATAAATACATTGTATTTGTAGTGCACTCTACATTTCACAATACAATCTCAGAGTACTACAGGTTAAAAACAAGGTAAAAACAATAGGCATGGTTAGGGCAATTCCCAATACACAAAACAAAATACACAGTGAAGTTAGCCAAAGGCTCAAAAGGAGGGTTTTTAGGCCTCATTTAAAAATGTCGACAGACTGTGGAGCTCTCAGATGGTCATGGAGACCATTCCACAGCCTGGGAGCAGCCGAGCAGAAGGTCTCCCATGGTGCGGAGTCTGGTCCTGGGCTGCTGATCTCCCACAGTGCGGAGCCTGGTCCTGGGTTGCTGGAGGAGGTTGGCTGTGCCAGAGCGGAGGGTGCGGGTAGAAGATTGGGGGGTGAGGAGTTCCTTAATTAGGTAGGGGGGGGGGGGGGGGGGGGGGACTTCCATGATCATATCCGATGAAGTTGAAGATGGATTCTAAGAAATGAGGTGACTCCCTGGCCACATCATAGGGAATAATCAAGGGACCACTTCATTGTAATGTAGGTTACTCAAATATATGAGCTAACATTAGCTAAAAAGCTATCATCCATTTCAGTGAGGCCTGCGTTAGCTTGATTGTCTCGCTAGCTCACTGCACTATAATGAATTGCTCGCTGGTTACCAGATGGTGAGGCTGTTAACGATATGGAATAAGTTATTGTTTAACTTTTACCCCTCAGATCAAATAACGTGAATTTCAGAGTCTGCAATTCCAACAGTGCTTCAAGGTCAATAAACAATAATAGATCATTCCGTGACACAGTTGCAGATTATAGCACCCTCATGGCACGGTGCTTGCGTGACCATTACGCACAACCTTTTCATGTGGACTCTCTTCTACTCCATCTCGATATTCTGTTTTCAACAAGCATGTTTGCTTGGGCTAACTTGCATATATCTGCATTCATATGCAGGCTATTACTTAGTAAGTCAACCTTCCCTCCAGTAACAACACAAATAAAAACATCCTTTTTACAAATAACTGCAGTGACACAATAATAAACTTCGTGGCACTTTTAAACAATTACTTAAATTAATTAGAAGTTTAATTTAGAAAAATTCCTGAGAGAGGGTGGATTTATTGCAGAATAGACGATATGCATGTTGTTTTCCTTTCCCGTCTACCAGTAATTTTCTCCGTTAAGCTACGTTTGGGGTGAGAGAAGTGATGCTTTAGCTTCATTCTAAGAGTCACGTCGCTAACACTGAAATACTGGATGTTGCGATTTCGTTACACAGGTGATCTGAGCCGCCATGCTAAGCAACTTTTGGCTAACGATTTTCTTTTTTACTTGTCACGGAAAAATTCAAAATCCCCTAACTCAGCAGATAGACAAATCAATACTAGAAGACCTTGTTCAAGACAAATAGTCTACTGTACATGAACCACAGACAAAGCCAGCAGCCAACTATTACTAACCCATTCATTTTCTTTTCCTATCGATGCAGAAGATCCTGGAGAGACGAGAGGAGTCGGGAAGACGACACACTTCTATGACAGCAGCGTGACCTAAAATGGCCACACCTAACCAGGACAGGCAGCCACAACAGCTGTACCAAGACAGACAACCAGAACAGCTGTACCAAGACAGACAACCAGAACAGCTGTACCAAGACAGACAGCCACAACAGCTGTACCAAGACAGGCAGAGACAACAGCTGTACCAAGACAGGTCGTCACAACAGCTGTACCAAGACAGGCAGAGACAACAGCTGTACCAAGACAGGCAGAGACAACAGCTGTACCAAGACAGGCAGCCACAACAGCTGTACCAAGACAGGCAGCCACAACAGCTGTACCAAGACAGGCAGAGACAACAGCTGTACCAAGACAGGCAGCCACAACAGCTGTACCAAGACAGACAGAGACAACAGCTGTACCAAGACAGGCAGAGACAACAGCTGTACCAAGACAGGCAGAGACAACAGCTGTACCAAGACAGGCAGAGACAACAGCTGTACCAAGACAGGCAGCGACAACAGCTGTACCAAGACAGGTAGTCACAACAGCTGTACCAAGACAGAAACCACGACAGCTGTACCAAGACAGGCAGCGACAACAGCTGTACCAAGACAGGCAGCCACAACAGCTGTACCAAGACAGAAACCACGACAGCTGTACCAAGACAGGCAGCGACAACAGCTGTACCAAGACAGGCAGCGACAACAGCTGTACCAAGACAGGCAGAGACAACAGCTGTACCAAGACAGACAGAGACAACAGCTGTACCAAGACAGGCAGCGATAACAGCTGTACCAAGACAGGCAGAGACAACAGCTGTACCAAGACAGGCAGCGATAACAGCTGTACCAAGACAGGCAGAGACAACAGCTGTACCAAGACAGGCAGCCACAACAGCTGTGCCAAGACAGGCAGTCACAACAGCTGTACCAAGACGGGAAGCGACAACAGCTGTACCAAGACAGGCAGCCACAACAGCTGTACCAAGACAGGCAGCCACAACAGCTGTACCAAGACAGGCAGCCACAACAGCTGTACCAAGACAGGCAGCCACAACAGCTGTACCAAGACAGGCAGCCACAACAGCTGTACCAAGACAGGCAGCCACAACAGCTGTACCAAGACAGGCAGTCACAACAGCTGTACCAAGACAGGCAGCCACAACAGCTGTACCAAGACAGGCAGAGACAACAGCTGTACCAAGACAGGCAGCCACAACAGCTGTACCAAGACAGGCAGCCACAACAGCTGTACCAAGACGGGCAGCCACAACAGCTGTACCAAGACGGGCAGCCACAACAGCTGTACCAAGACAGGCAGCCACAACAGCTGTACCAAGACAGGTAGTCACAACAGCTGTACCAAGACAGGCAGAGACAACAGCTGTACCAAGACAGGCAGAGACAACAGCTGTACCAAGACAGGCAGCGACAACAGCTGTACCAAGACAGGCAGCCACAACAGCTGTACCAAGACAGGCAGTCACAACAGCTGTACCAAGACAGGCAGTCACAACAGCTGTACCAAGACAGGCAGTCACAACAGCTGTACCAAGACAGGCAGCCACAACAGCTGTACCAAGACAGGCAGCCACAACAGCTATACCAAGACAGGCAGCCACAACAGCTGTACCAAGACAGGCAGCCACAACAGCTGTACCAAGACAGAAACAGCTGGAAAATATAAGAGCGCTCCCTGGTAGCAACGCAAAAAAGCAGGCCACAACTTAGATGGTCAGTGCACTTAGATATGTAGGAATAGAGAAAGTAGAGAAGGTGGTAACCACGACCATCTACTCTAAGCAGACAAACCCATAACAAAAGACATACCACATCTACACTCTAAACATGATGACCCCCTAACTAGAAACATACCACATCTACACTCTAAACATGATGACCCCCTAACGAGAAACATACCACATCTACACTATAAACACCCCATCTACACTCTAAACACAATGACCCCCTAACAAGAGACATATACACACTCTAAACACAATGACCCCCTAACAAGAGACATCCCACATCTACACTCTAAACACCATGACCCCCTAACAAGAGACATCCCACATCTACACTCTAAACACCATGACCCCCTACCTAACAAGAGACATAACACATATACACTCTATAACACCATGACCCCCTGTGGTCTAAATAATTTGACATTAGACCATTTTTGCTTACATTTTGTCAGTGTAGTCATTTTGCCTAATTAGGTTATACGTTTATTACATAATCATTTTGAAAACCTCAACATCATTAAACCTGTAGTAAACCCTGGCTAATTGCATGATTGCATGATTGCTGTTCTCTGCTAATTGATGACTGATGGACCGATCCTATATCATATACCCCCACACCCCCTCACATGTTTGGTATGCACCCGACGAAGACCTTCTAGCTCCAAGCGCTGTGTGATCAACTAATAGGAGTGAAGTACTTTTTTTTTTTTTATTCACTGACTATTTGCACAGGGATGTGCTGTTGTGGAAGGGTTGGGGGGGGGGGGGGCATGGGGGAGGGGCGACCCCCCACCATTTTTAAATGATAAACCAAATGTAGACACTGTTTACATTCTATAATCATATTTGCACAGTAGGCACGCTACACCATTTCTAAAACAAAAAGATGCAGCCTGCAGATCTTTCCAGACATCTTCGGATCTGCTCACAGTGTGTGGGAGAGCAGGTTGCAGGCAGAACAGCAGGGGGGCAGTAAGTAGCAAGGCAGTACATGGGAAAAAGAATATTGCCACTGAAAACCTCCTTGATTCTCTGCCCTCCCATCAGGATGAGTACTATCTGTATATACTGTGCCGGAATGCATCGTTCTCGTGACTCATGTGGAGGGTAAATCGACTTAAAAAACGAAATTCACATATTTCATTCTCAGGGCTGGAGAATAATGGATCATATCTAACAGGATTACAGAGATCGGCTTAATCTGACTAATCATAACCCTCTCATATCAGTGTGGGTATTAGCGTTATCTGCATATACCGATCAGAGATATGGCAGCGTGTATCAAATATAACTATGATTATTGAGAGGGAATGGATTATATGTGACAGGATGGCAACGATCTGATTTCAAAATGGTAAACTGTAATCTGGTCCAAATGGCAAAAACAGGAAATACAGGCAGATATTTGTGAGGAACACTAGATTTCTGTGACTGGTTTAGTTTGGAACACTCAAGTTAGCTCCCGGTTTGCCCTCAAAAGTTAAATCCCGGTTCACCCTTTTGGATTCTCTGTATTGTGGGTGTTTTTTTTACAACCAAAAGTAGCTACACAGCCAAACTCCCTCAATAAGCAACATGAGAGTCAGAGTGTAGCTGTATTGCTCCAAGTTTAATGTAGACTCAGTAAAGGAGTAAAACTGAAACAATAATAACATCAAGTTACTTACAGTAGCCTACATACAAATAGTAAATGTATAGACATATGTTTGCTAAAGTATTATATATAAACTTCAAACTTCAAAATTAATGCTTTATCTTTGGAGATTAATTTGAATTATTTCTAGATTAATCTATGGAGTGAAAAATCTTCAATCTTAGCGCCGCGGATATAAGAAAGAGGTCTAGCTGAGTCAATGTTGATGGTTTTGTTGAACATTTGTATTTCACAGGAGAGAAACTGTATTCAAAGAAAGCTATTAAAAAAGAAAAAAATCTAAATATACTTTCTTTGTGCTGATTTTACATTAATTCCATGATTTTACTGAAGTAAATATCTGTTACAAGCTTCGATCTTAAGTAGGAAAATGCAATTTTTTATCTATTGACAGCACTAATATAAACCCATAATTACACCAACTGTACTCAAAATATACTATATACTAAATATACATGTAAACTATATGCTACCGAGGCTACCGTGCCCGCGGGGGTGGCATTCCCGTCGCCATGCATGACGATGTGAGTGGTGCGCTGGCTGTTTGTGTTTTCCTTTGGTCATGACGTGCTTTATCAGGGTGTGTGTCTTGGATGGGGATGTGGTGGGGATTGATGTGTGGGTTGTTTGGGGGACTGGCTGTTGCGGGGGTGTTCACATTTCACATGCCTTCGAGCAACACTGTACTTATTGTACTTATTTTATACGGTTCTCATGTCTGCAATTTATGCATTGTTTTTATTCTGTTGACTGTATGCTGATTTTATGTCTATGTTCATTTTATACTAATTGCTGTGGGGCACTCATTCATAATTATTATTATTATATTGTAAAAAAAATGCATGCATTGAAAAGTCTCAACGGCATTGAAAATGAGGATGACCTCAATTGTCCTTTCGGGAATAAATAAAGGTTTGAATGAATATAGTATGAGCAACTATCAATCAGTATCTAGCATTGATCTAATACAGACATTAAAACATCCCATCCACGACAAATATATTTCAATACTGAAAGATAACATTGCAAACAATAAAAAATTACTTATGATGAGGCAAATCAAAGGATTACAACAGTTTGGGACAGCCGTGGCCTAAAGGTTAGAGAAGCAGGTTTGTGACCAGAAGGTCGCCGCTTCGATCCCCCGGACCAGCAGGAAAAAATCTGGGCAGGGAAGTGAATGAATGACTCTCCCGTCCCTCAATACCAACCGCTGAAGTGCCCTTGAGCAAGGCCCTTGAGGGTCAACAGTGTCAGACTGTGGTTGTATTGGGCAGCTCCTAGTGGTCAACAGTGTCAGACTGTGGTTGTACTGGGCAGCTCCTACTGGTCAACAGTGTCAGACTGTGGTTGTACTGGGCAGCTCCTATTGGTCAACAGTGTCAGACTGTGGTTGTACTGGGCAGCTCCTAGTGGTCAACAGTGTCAGACTGTGGTTGTACTGGGCAGCTCCTACTGGTCAACAGTGTCAGACTGTGGTTGTACTGGGCAGCTCCTATTGGTCAACAGTGTCAGACTGTGGTTGTACTGGGCAGCTCCTAGTGGTCAACAGTGTCAGACTGTGGTTGTACTGGGCAGCTCATAGTGGTCAACAGTGTTAGACTGTGGTTGTACTGGGCAGCTCCTAGTGGTCAACAGTGTCAGACTGTGGTTGTACTGGGCAGCTCGTAGTGGTCAACATTGTCAGACTGTGGTTGTACTGGGCAGCTCGTAGTGGTCAAAAGTGTCAGACTGTGGTTGTACTGGGCAGCTCCTAGTGGTCAACAGTGTCACACTGTGGTTGTACTGAGCAGCTCCTAGTGGTCAACAGTGTCATACTGTGGTTGTACTGGGCAGCTCCTAGTGGTCAACAGTGTCAGACTGTGGTTGTACTGGGCAGCTCCTAGTGGTCAACAGTGTCACACTGTGGTTGTACTGGTAGGGCGGGCCATACTTTTTTTTTTTTGGAAAATCAATCGAGTGGGGTGTCTAAAATACGTGTTTTTTTGTGGGGAATTCAAATATGGGATTATTTTTCTAATCGGATAACTCCTACCTACATTGTTTTGGATTTCAAAATGGCCGATTTGACCATTTTTCACCCCTTGGCCATACATGGATGCCAACATGAATCTGAAGGAAATCATAACATGCAAGGTGTCTAAATGATGTGTTTCTTAATGGGGAATTCAAATATGAGTTCATTTTTGGGATAGAATAACTCTAACCTACATAATTTTGGATTTCAAAATGGCTGATTTTACCATTTTTCACCCCTTGGCCATACATGGATGCCAACATGAATCTGAAGGAAATCCTAACATGCAAGGTGTCTAAATGATGTGTTTCTTAATGGGGAATTCAAATATGAGGTCATTTTTGGGATAGGATAACTCTAACCTGCATAATTTTGGATTTCAAAATGGCAGATTTTACCATTTTTCACCCCTTGGCCATACATGGATGCCAACATGAATCTGAACATTAA
This sequence comes from Notolepis coatsorum, assembly GCF_963971535.1. Lineage (NCBI taxonomy): Eukaryota > Metazoa > Chordata > Actinopteri > Aulopiformes > Paralepididae > Notolepis > Notolepis coatsorum. The sequence continues at coordinate 95,278,034 of NC_140180.1, forward strand.
CTGTTGCTGCAGCAAAGACAAAAAGATTCCTGTGAAAGATATTGCCTACATCAAGGGACAGAGGGAAAAGGTTGGAAGTAAAGGACCACACCAAATGGCTGGAGCTGATCTGCCTGAGCACAAGAGACAGGTGAAAACATTGGAAAGGCAGGGGATGGAAAAGAAGGCAGAGAAAAGGAGAAGGGGCAAAGAAGAAAGCTTTGCAGCAGCAGACAAGGTTGCCAGGAAGGATTTTGAGAGCTTCCTTACAGTCCCTGAAGTTGAGCTCATTCCTGAAACTGACCCTGCAGCAAAGCTACGGAAAAATTATGATGAGATTCCAAACATCGCCCTTGCTAGTGTAAGGTATGGCATAGGTCTAAGGCCAACTGCAGCTATAGCAACTGCAGCTCTGATTGATGCAGGACTCATCTTAGAAGATGACACAAGTAAAGTGATTGATAAGAACAAGGTTAAGAGAGCACAAGAAAAGTTGATGCAAGAGCTGGGGGAAGAGTTTGAGGAGAAGTGCAGGGAGGAGGGGGGGATCTCCTGTATCCTCTTTGATGGGCGGATTGACATGACCAATGTGATGATGGAAGCTGAGGGCAGTGACCAATCTTTTCCTGCAAAGATCAAGGAAGAACACTATAGTGTTGCTAGTGAGCCTGGCAGCAACTATCTGTTCCACTTTACACCAGAGAAAGCAACTAAAGAGGAGTCCCATGCAGAGAAGATTGCTAAGGTCCTGTTTGCCTGGCTGAAAGAGAGAGGTTCTGATAAGACCTTGTGGGCCATTGGAGGAGACTCGACCAATGTCAACACTGGAGTGAAGGCAGGTGTAATGCGGAAGCTGGAGCTGCACCTGGGGAGAAAGCTGGTCTGGTTGGTGTGCAGCCTGCACACTGATGAACTTCCACTGCGCCGTCTCATTGTTGAAGTTGATGGGGCTACTCTGTCAGACAACAAATTGTCTGGGCCAATAGGACAGCTCCTTGATTCTGTTACAGACTTGGAGATCAATCCTAACTTCACCAGGATCTTTCTTGGCCCTCCGCTGATCAAGCTGCCTGAGAAGATCATTCAAGATCTCTCAACTGATCAACACTATGGCTATAAGCTGGTCTGTGCAATCAGGGATGGAGTGCTTTCTGCAAGGCTGGCTCTGCTGGAGATTGGACCGGTAAACCACAGCCGCTGGCTCACCACAGCAAACAGACTCCTCAGGCTCTGGGTGTCAAAGCATCAACTTAAAAGAAAGAACCTGAATAATCTACAATGCATTGTGGAATTCATCATTGGAGTGTATTATCCATGTTGGTTCAACATGAAGGTCAAGCACTCCTGGATCGAAGGGCCTAGGCACATCCTGTTTCAGCTGGACTGCCTCAAGTCTCAGAGGAAGGAGGTGCTGGATGTTGTGATGCCAACTGTGAGAAGATCTGCTTGGTATGCCCACAGTGAAGCCATCCTCCAAACACTGCTGTGCTCTGAGGATCAAAAAGAGAGAATTGAGGGGGTGGAGAGAATCCTGGCCATCAGGGGAGAGGGGGATCCAGACACTCAGCTGGGAGACTCCTGTGTCAGGATCAGAAGAACACCTCACATCAATAGTGACGCTTCCAGCATTGGTGGCTTAATCAGCTGGTCAGAAGATGTGTCAGTCACCTCTCACCTGCTCCCTAAGCACCTCCGAGGTGAAGAACTTCATCAACACCCCCATGGAGGTTCTCGACTGGCCTTGCCACACACAAAGCATCGAGAGGGTTGTTAAAATGGTGACTGAGGCCTCTGCTAAGTACTTTTCATAAGAAAAAAGGGATGGAGGGATCAGGGCTCAGGAGACCAGCAGGAGGCTGATGTCCAAGAATGAATCCAAGCAGGACTTGTGCAACCTGATCAAATTTAAGAAGATATATGATTGATGGAGCCCCATGGATTTTCTCAATAGGCTACATTGAGACGTTTGTTAAAATGGTTACAGAGGTTTCTGCTGAGTAGTTCTGGAAAGAGCTCACCTATTTATGGCTGACGTTGACTTTAAGTTTGTGTTTGTAGGTTGGTGGCTAAAGCAGTACAGTAGGAGATCTTGCCATCCAAGAATGAGTCCAATCAAGATATTGGAACCTGGCAAAGTTCAAGAAGTCAGGAAATCGAGATTTAGCACTTAGGTGTTTGTGTGTATTACAAATACAATTTATTATTGTTAGTATTATTATTATTGATCTTTGGAGTTGTATCCAGTTATATACAGTTCACTTGTTAATAAATTTGATGGCTTTGTCATTATAAATGATTTCCCATATATTTTTTATCTTTGCAATTTTGTAATACAATACCAATGGGTTCAAATGGTAAAATCAGCCTTTTTGAAATCCAAGATTATGCAGGTTATATTTATCCTATCCCAAAAATGACCTCATATTTGAATTCCCCATTAAGAAACACATCATTTAGACATATTGCATGTTAGGAATTCCTTCAGATTCATGTTATCATCCATGTATGGCCAAGGGGTAAAAAATGGTAAAATCGGCCATTTTGAAATCCAAAATGATGTAGGTTAGAGTTATCCTATCTCAAAAATGAACTCATATTTGAATTCCCCATTAAGAAACACATAATTTAGACACCTTATATGTTAGGATTTCCTTAAGATTCATGTTGGCATCCATGTATGGCCAAGGGGTGAAAAATGGTCAAATCGGCCATTTTGAAATCCAAAACAATGTAGGTAGGAGTTATCCGATTGTAAAAATAATCCCATATTTGAATTCCCCACAAAAAAACACGTATTTTAGACACCCCACTCGATTGATTTTCCAAAAAAAAAAAAAGTATGGCCCGCCCTGGGCAGCTCCTAGTGGTCAACACTAGGGATGTCCCGATCCGATCACTCACATTACATTCACCCTGAATGTTGACGTTATCCAGGTGAAAAGTTAACTTCATAAATCATTTGATGTATAATTAAATCAAAGGAAATGCGTTTGGGTCTGAGAGTGTGGCTGGTCTGCTGTTCTGCAGCTGGATACTATTGGTTTGTTTTGGCAAAATTCTTCTGCTCTGTGTGACAATAAATAAATGAATGATGATATGCAATTTAAAACCAAAACTAAGGCCTCAGTATGAGTTTAAGACGTGAACATGGTCATGTTTGTTGAATAAAAAAAAGAAAAATAATAATTTTGATCGGATCGGGAAATATCGGTATCGGTAGATACTCAAAATCACATGATCGGGATCGGATCGGGAGCAAAAAAACGTGATCGGGACATCCCTAGTCAACACAGTGTCAGACTGTGGTTGTACTGGGCAGCTCCCAGGTGTGAATGTGAAGCAGGGAGTTGCTGAAAAAAGCATCTGTGCTCTAAATACAAATAAATCATATTGGAACACCGTGAGATCTCCCTTGCAAATAAAATACGTGGCCCTATTTCCCTTTTTAATATTCATATTGCTGCAATACCACATTCAACCAGAAGGAGCGCTACATTAACACCCGAGGCGTGGAAGCTGGTCATGTGACCCGGCCGGGCCCGACCCATGCCTACTGTATATGGATCTTGGCTCTGGAACGGAGTCAAACTTTCTGCTTATCATCATAATACTTCCTGGTAAGGTAAGTGATATACTTTTTCCTGATGTGTAAAATTGGCAGCGTTCCCTTGTGACGTCTATAGATCAAGCTAAAAGGGTTAGTGGTCCAGTTACAGTATGCTAGCCCTGACATATTCATGTTTGATTTGGCTGGCTCATAGTTAAAAAAGTGCACATGAATGGATTGCGTGTATTGTGCAGAAATACACACTTTTGTTGAAAGCAACTAAATCAAATAAAATCAAATGCCTGCGAGCACATGGAATAGCCCCCATGGGCTGTACAAGTCTTTCTAATACATGGTAGATATATGCTGTGTAGTAACAAGTAGGATATTTCCTTTGAAATGCAGTGGGGTAAAGGTATACCGTTCACTAACATGGAAACCCACAAAAGTGCACCTAAGTATAGCACCTGAGTAAGAATACTTACTTACAAAATACTTGATCTCAAGTGACTACCTGGTCAAATAAAGGTTAAATAAATAAAAAAGTACTTTACAGCCTTGGCCACCGCAAACATTTACTTACCTTTGTTCACATTTACAGTTACTATTTAACCCTTTCACTACCACACTACAGACGGTTAACCCTTTCACTATCACAATACATATGGTTAACGTAAGGTTATGAATATAACCGTAGTTCTATGAATGCTAGTGACACTCAGCGTCATATTGCACATATCTCGCTCCAGTGTATATGCACTGAATACATTTCTAAATGTACCTTTACATACCAACATCCGTCTGACCACACCCCCATCTGCTACCTATATAAGCAGGGGTGGTGCCACACACTCATCTCCTTCCCAAAAAATTTCACCACAATGAAAGATCAAGGGCCGCAGTGGTGTCTAGACGCTGAGCGTCACTAGCATTCATAGAACTACGGTTATATTCATAACCTTACGTTCTATATCATGCTAGCTTCCGCTCAGCGTCATATTGCACAACAGGAGCTGAGCGGGAGCTAAAAGCTCGACAAATGTACCCCGCTGAGGCCCCCCACAACCATCAGACCGGGGAGGACCGAGCCCCCCGACCCTCCCTAATGGAGGATACCCCCCCTATTGGAGGACGGGAGGGAGACGGATCCGACCGTGCGAAGAGAAACTCGAGCAACTCAACGCACAGGGTGAGCAGACCGTGGCTTGACCCCACGACTACGCACACGCACAACCCGCATGCCACCAGGGAACGAACGGAAGGAACAAACCTCGTTACCGCCCCCAAAAACACAGGGTCAATAGCAAACTCAACCCCGTGGCAAGGCCGTAGCAGCGGAGCGCGAAGGAAGACCCAGACCCCACTGAAAAAGGGGGCCCGGAGAGGTCAATGACACCACAGCATCAAGACCTCACCAGGCGGTCACTAGTGACACCGCCCCCCACATCGCCAGCGTATTCGGACAGGGCCCCTCCAAGAGCGGGCCCTTCCCCCCACTAGCACGTTGCCTGGCACACTGACCCTGGGCCTGGCACACTCAGGCAGTCAGCATGGCTGTAACTCGAAGCACTCAAGAGGCTACACTACAGCGGGAGTAGGCAGCGCACCGGGGAGACGACCACCAGAAGGGGTCGATCTCTCAATCCAGGCAGCAGGCATTTGACCCGAGCCTGGAGCACTGTGGACAAGACAGGCGCCAAAGGGGTCAACTGAAAACAGCACCCCCGGCGGAAGGAGCGTATGCTGGCATTGTTGCGCACCATGACAAAAGCCTCCACCAAAAAAACCCGACCCAGAGGGGCCGAGGCAGAGAAGGCTGACACGATTGGCAGACGTCATGAACGTGCAGGGCAACACTCAACCGGGTAACCCGGGAGTTGACTCTGCTCCAACACACCAGGGAATCAACCACCCTCTTGGTACCACATGCGGTGGTTGTTCCTATAACCCCTCAAGAAAAAACTCCAAAACACAGCTGCGGGTATACACTGGCTATACCGCAGTACAAGTGTTTCAGTTTTCAAAAAGGGGTTATTCCAGGCCTACGGGTCGACGAAACACAACTTCGGACCGGGCCCGGCGGCCCCGGAAGCACACAGGGATGTCAGAGGAGGTCCATAAGACCACCCCAACAGCCCCCTCTTCGCCATGCGTAAGAGAGGGGCGAAAGGAAAAAGGAGCACAGGGTACAACATGTACCCAACAAAGGGTCTCCATAACGCCCAACCCTGTGACACCCGGGCCGACCCGGCATTTTTCCCCCTCAAAAAAGCACAAGTCCCTCAGGGTACCAGAACAGCAGATCTGCGTCCCCGGCAGACAACGGGTTAACTGACCTGGACCAGCGTGACCAGAACCAGTCCTGTGCCCTAATCATGCCGACATCCCCACTCCAAGAGAGGGGGTAGGTACGCGTGTCGATCTAAAACATGAAAAGAGGGCGCCACCCAGATGGTCCCATTCGTACCGCGCTCAGTGGCCTACCCCAAGGGCATGAGACCCCTCTACCTATGTTTCGATCTATTCCGTTAACATCCCCCAGATATGAACGAGAATTCGTCGAGACCTAGTAACAGGCGCTCGAAAGAGAAAACCTCCATCCCAGTTGCCCTATAAAAACGCTGTTTTAATAACGAGCAACCAAGGCGTACCAGCCTCATGCGTGATTCTTATCAGAAACACCCCGAGCCAGCACTATGTACGCGTCGAGACCCAAACACATCAATGGATAGTCTAACAAGACACCAGACATTGTTCCTCCAAGTCGCCTGGGAGAACGACAAGGAGCCGTCGTGCTTCATGTCCTTTCCTCTTTTTATTAAAAAAGAAAGAAACACAGACTGACATGAATCCCACGTGACGCGGCTGAGGGTAATTTTTTTTTCATTTTTACATCCCGCCACCCTCGCCACAGGGAGGAGACGGGAATCCCCAGAGAGACTTCCCACGTGAACTGTATAGATTGAAAAGAAATATTGCAACATTGAGCTATGTAACACTTGGGTTAGGGCTCTCCGAGGAGGAGGCACTGAACCAATACACACTCAATAATCGAATTGAATCGAATACACATACAATAGAGCAGAACTCCTTTTTGAAGTTCTACTCACCTTGACAATCTGAGGAGGAGGCTCTGAAACTCTGAGGAGGCTCCCTCACTGGGAAGGAGAGTCCAAACTCACAGAAGGCACTTCTCCCTGAGGAGGAGCTTCATGAGGAGGAGCTCTGACAACTCCCTGAAACAGATCCATAACATGGAACCTGAACAACTCACGGAAGTCTTACCAATAGAAACGCGCTCAGTGACATACTCTATGGCGGGGGAATTTCCGCGGTGCACACGCCCAATTTTTCAGGTTGTGGGAGAGACATAAGTCCTTGATTACGTATTGGCCACATGCCTTGCTAAGCACACATGATAAGTGACCAAACAACCTTTTCTTTAGGAAAATAATAGTTTCTCAAGCGGAAGCACAACCCCAGCAACTTAAGCTGAGGGTTACATCATATCCCCACAAACAGTGACACAATATATTGTAAACAAACATGTCTGAGAGGAGGGGGGGAAGCCCCAGGGAAACCGGGGGGGTCACCCCTCCTACCTTACCCTTGATACGACCAGGTTGAACAGGGACCCCTGTTAATATGTGAACATGCTGTTCATTGTCATCACAGGCTGAGAAAAAGATTCATTCCTCAATCACATGTCACTAAGCATAGCTTCACAGGTTAATTAACCCTCTTAGTTGTGAGTTCACCCACGCTACAAACGTTACATGAACACACATGTTCTCATCACAACTACACATGTAAAAAACAATGCCGATTTTCTATGGAGAGAGAAGCTATACGAGTGACAAGACAATTCACACACAACACGCATCGTATCCTCAATGTATTGCAGCAACACACGTTTTGGAAACATCGTTATTACAAAACATTTAGAAGGGAAGAAAAGAAGAAGTGTCCGGTCAGGACTCCTACCTTCACCCTGAGCGCAGGCCGAGAGGACTGCAACACTGGTCAACGGGACACCAAGTCGAACCCGGCATCTCCTGCGTTGGTGACGAGGGTAATGTCCGCTACGCCACCCAGCCGCCGTTCTCCATGTTGACGAAGTCCTCGCTGGCATGGCACCCGGGTGTAGGGTCGACTAACATCCTCTGTCAAAGATGACGTCGTAGTCAGAGTGTTTAAGGCATGTTATAGTCACAGTAACGTTCAACAGTGTAGCATTAAGCTAACAGCCACCCGACTGATAGCAACAAGCTAACGTTTCCTAGCCTAGTGAACACAACGAGCTAGCGCCGCAGCTAACAGCTGACTGGCTAACAACAGTAGGCCACAAACTAGCACGCCAGCTAAGCAGCTATCACCTGAGTCCCTCCCCATCCTAAGAGGGAAGAGAAAAACAGTGATTTACCAGACATGCAGCGGAGTCGGCACAATTCCCGTATGGGCTGCAGCGGACTTGAGCATGGAACTTCCGATAACGAAGATCCATGCCCACTTTTCCTCGTGCTTTAGGGTGTACTTCCACATTCATGTGAAAGATGGGGCCCTGCACGGGACAGAGACGCATCCGCTTGTCCAGAGAATCCCGGGTTCAACCAGGTCTCGGTCGCGGCCCACTAGGTTGACCATCATGGGCGTCAGACCAAGATCCTCCGTCCGCCGCTTAAGAAGCCGAGCAGAGGACCCCAATCTGGGGCCGGCCTTCGTAAAATTGTCAGCTAACCCCCATAGCATTAACCCTTTCACTGCCACGCTTATGTACATCCTTATACCATCCTCTGCCAGCTCTATTTGTCTATGGAGAAGTTCCCCTTCTTTGCAGGGCTATAACTTTTTAAATTGTATTGCTAAATTGACATTACTAAATATTAGTGCTGTCAGGCGATTAAAAAAATTAATCTAATTAATTACAGGATTTGTAATTAATTAATCTAATTAATCGCATTTTAATCGCATAACCATTTTATGCCTGATATTCTATATTCTATAATCATATTTCAAATTGCATGTGTCCGGATGGCAGAATTCAGTACTGTATCTACAAAACCTTCTGTTTAATCATCTTCCATCTATTAATTTGCTTAGATTTTTCAGGTCTGGTCAATTTGAGCATAGTGTTATTCACAGTCAAAGATAAAAAAAAATTATTGATATTCTCATTTGGTTCATTACAATTTACTCAAGCCTAGTAACAGACACAGTATTTCTGACACTGGGAATACATTCCCTGAGATCCATAGATGTCCCTAGAATCAGATACCAAGAACATGCAAATGGACCATATAAAAAAAGTCTGTAATGTGTATTCTACGTTCTTATGGAATGAATGAGATAAAAAAAAAAGTTATTAAAAAAAAAAAAAAAAATTGTAATTAATTTTGAGTTAATTTTCATAACGCGATAATTTGCTCTGTAATTAATTAATCTAATTAACGCGATAAACTGACAGCCCTACTAAATATATGATAAATATGTTTTTATCGTTTTCTGCAGCATTCTGCAGAACGTGATTTATAGCCCTAAATGCATTATATTGATGATCAAATACAGTTTGATAGCGATCGGCGCGAGATAAAAAATGTCAAATGGACGTGCTGCAAAGAAGGGGAACTTCTCCATGTTAAATAGGGCTGGCGAGGGATGGTAAATTATGAATTTAACCCCGGCGATCAAAGTGTTAAGCGGCGGACGGAGGATCTTGGTCTGACGGCCATGATGGTCAACCTAGTGGGCCGCGACCGAGACCTGGTTAAAACCCGGGATTCTCTGGACGAGCGGATGCTTCTCTGTCCTGTGCAGGCCCCATCTTTCACATAAATGTGGAAGTACACCCTAACGAGGAAATGTGGGCATAGGATCTTCATTATCCGGAGTTCCATGCTCAAGTCGGCTGCAGCCCGGATGGGAAATTGTGCCGGCTCCGCTGTATGTCTGGTAAATCACCCTTGAAAACTGTGTTTGACATTTCTTTTTCTCTTCCCTCTTAGGATGGGGAGGGACTTGGACAGCGGCCTGTCTGAAGTGTGGCTTGTTATGTCGTTGTGTACAGTTCAGGTGATAGCTGCTTAGCTGGCGTGCTAGTTGTGGCCTACTGTGTTAGCCAGTCAGCTGTTAGCTGCGGCGCTAGCTCGTTGTGTTTACTAGGCTAGTAAACGTTAGCTTGTTGCTATCAGTCGGACGGCTGTTAGCTTAATGCTACACTGTTGAAACATTACTGTGACTATAACATGCCTTAAACACTCTGACTACGACATCATCTTTGACAGAGGATGTTAGTCAACCCTACACCCGGGTGCAGTGGCGGAACTTTGGTCCCAGCGGTGGGGGGGACATATTAGGGGGCGTGGTCAGTGACGTCGCAGGGGGGGGGTGTGCAATACGCATTTTCCCAGGCGGTGGCGCCTCTTGTAAGAAGTGGTCATCGTGGAGCCAGGGCTTGTCCAGCTGCACGTCCGCTAATTTAATATAATGATACTAGTGAATTTTTTTTAACTCTGTCAAAATAAACGAGCTGCATAGGCATAATAAACTGTAAACGACATATACATGTTTGCACTGTCTTTTTTCTATTATAAAGTGCCTCTCGAGACTCGGGTCCATAACACATAACAGATCAGTCATTTGATTGTAATGCAGGTGCTCGCATTATAAATCAAATGTATGTGAGACAAACAATGTAATCGTTTTGATGCATACCATATCTCTGCCCAGCCTACCCCACCTGTTGCTGTTGCGCCCCCGCACAGAGACACCCATATCCCCGCACCAGAACGCTACGACGGGGACGTCTCTAAATGTCATGCCTTTATTTTTCAATATTCACTAGTATTCGGACAACAGCCGCACACTTAAAGTGATACATCTAAAATCGCTTACCTTACCTGTCGGGGGTCCAGGACTCCTGCGTTAGAATGGGCGACAGGCAGCTCGATCTCCACTTCCCTCTGCAATTCGTTCCCTGCATACATCGCAAAAGGTATTCGACCACCCTCCCGGGGGCTCTGATAGTTCTTGTAACTGCCTCCGTGTTCAAGTTTAAGTTAAGTATGATGTCATAGACTATGTCAAATGTCATGACTCATAGTAGAATCGGCTGGCTTGTTCGCCATCCGCCAGGGAAACCGCATATATATTCCTTTACTGCGAATTGAGAGCGTCCCAAAAATGATTCCAGGCCGCTATTTCTTTACCAACGGATTTCCAGTTCCAACTGGTTCATGCGTCGGCTACACACTGCTTTAATAACACTGCATTATCGAGACAGCGCCCCTATGTATGACTTTGAGGATCTGACAATGAATTCCAAGAGTAGGGTAAATCTGCAGTGCCGGCACTGTGTAGTAGCGAGTCACAGTGCTGGCCGCCAGGCCGCGCAGTTGCAGCGGTTTGGAAAACATGGGGGGGACAAATACTGCATTCTGAAATCATGCAGGGGACATTTTCCGGGGACCCCCCCGCAAGTTACGCCCCTGCCCGGGTGCCAGTGCCAGCGAGGACTTCGTCAACATGGAGAACGGCGGCTGGGTGGCGTAGCGGACATACCCTCGTCACCAACGCAGGAGATGCTGGGTTCGACTCAGTGTCCCGTTAACCAGTGTTGCAGTTCTCTCGGCCGGCGCTCAGGGTGAAGGTAGGAGTCCTGACCGGACTTTAAACACTTCTTCTTTTCTTCCCTTCTAAATGTTTTGTAATAACGATGTTTCCAAAACATGTGTTGCTGCAATACATTGAGGATACGACGCGTGTTGTGTGTGAATTGTCTTGTCACTGGTATAGCTTTTCTCTCTGTAGTAAATCGGCTGTGTTTTTTACATGTGTAAAAATGAACTGGTTTGGTTGTGATGAGAACATGTGTGTTCATGTAACATTGTACCGTGGGTGAACTCACAACTAAGAGGGTTAGTTAACCTGTGAAGCTATGCTTAGTGACCAGCCATTGGAATACTGTTTTCTAAATTGGGGAGGCTTTTAATCGTCAAGGTAAGAGGATTTTAAGTCATGGTATCCATAAACTTCAATCGGTTCGGATCCTTTGAATGAATGAGAATGTCAACAAACACGGCGACACGTTGAAATCACTGACTGCGCCCATAGAGGTGTGGTTAGGCAAAAAATAGTTCAGAGTATATTTGCTTAGAAAACGTAATTGTCGAATTAAATTATTTTTAATTTCTCCACGTGGTAAATACACAGGTCACAACATGTTTACAGGAACGTTTTGGAGTTGTATTTGGAGTGTAGGGCACTGTAGGGAACGTCAGGCTACAACTCTGACCCACTTCCAGGGATGAAGCTAAGCTACGCTAACGGAGCGGCTGTTCCCTAAGCCTAATGCATGCACAGAGACAAAAAAGGTATGTATCTTCTTGTCTAACTCCAGGGAAGATGTTAAATAAGCTAATTTCCCAAAATGTTGGAGTTTTCCTTTAACCTTCAGTAGTGTGGTAGTGAAAGGAGTAATTGGCCATTTCTAAACAACTCTCTCCCAGGGCGAGAGCCCAGTCAAGTAAGACTGCAATATGTCTGTGTTATCAACATGTACCGTCTCGCGCTGCTCCAGTGGCCACAAAATGATCTGCTGATTTGCATTTTGATTGGTGTTTGGTATTAATTAAAAAACACGTCTTGATTAGCCTTCTTGGATCATTGCCCTGGTGCCAACCACCTGCATCACACCGAGGCTTGGATCCACTGACACCAAGTCCTGACTCCCCCTCTGACCATTCAGATTGTCTCCACTTGTGTTTAAAGGTGTCACAGCATTTGATACATTGTTTAACATTAATCAACTGGTTTGTGCCCCATAGACCGACAATGTCACTCAAATGGTAAATGGCTGCATTTATATAGAGCGTTTATCCAAATCGCTTTACAATTTGTTCCTCACATCTTACCCATTCACTCACACATTCAAGACACCAATGGCGGAGACAACCATGCAAGGTGCCGACCTGCTCATCGGGAGCAATTAGGGGTTAAGTGTCTTGGTCAAGAACACTTTGATACTCTACCCGGGAGGAGTGGTTATCAAATCGGGAACCTCCGGATTGCCAGACGACTGCTCTACCTCCCGAGCCACTGTCATCCCACCCACCCGCCCACCCACCCACCCACTCACTCACTCACTCACTCACTCACTCACTCATTCACTCACTCACTCACTCACTCACCCACTCACTCACTCACTCACTCACTCACTCACTCACACTCAAGGTTAGACACTCTGCCCCTAATGGTGGCTCTCTGGCATGGAACTTAGCAAGGTTGATGCAAGCTCTGCTTGGACTACACTACACATAGAGTATTTTCCATCTACTTGGTATTTTCCAAAACAATTGTACTGTATGTCCCTCTTATCGGACATATCCTCTGTTATCTGGACAAACCTATGTTATCTGGACATTACCTGTCACGATCCGCTCCCCCAGCCTGGCACCACTCTCCCTCCGTTTCCCCAGGCTGGTCACACTGCCCCTCCGCCTCAGAAGGCCTGCCCTACACCCCCCTCTAGTGGAGTGTTCCCGGTACTCCCTGGACTCAATGTGTTACTACTCCCTCTGTTAATCATATGTAATCTCCTGTTGTCCTCAATGTTTACGTCAATGTTCAATGTGTGTATTGTATTCCTGTGTGTGCTACCTGGGCCCCGTTCCCCGTACCTGGCTAACTGAGTTAGCCGGATAATTTCCAGCATAGCTTGACTTAAGCCGGACCTTTCTGTTCCCCGAAGTCGGATTTTCTAAATCACCATGGTAACAGATCAGAAAGTTTGAACCTGGTCCGGAGCAGGGTTAAGTTCAGTTAGCTGGATGAACCATGGCCACGCCCCCGCAAAGAAATGCCAGCTCGCTTCCTGAAATATTTCTCACAGTCTAGATCCCATTATACCATTCTGAATTATGTTTTTGTGCTTCGTTTTCCTAGAGGGGGCTTTTGAAATGTATAATAATAGAACTAAATGCTGATAATAAATCATATTCAGCCTATAGATTTACTTTGTCCTAAATAAAATAATGCACGTCATATACGGCGCTCGGAGTCGCGCTACACGCTGCATGTGGTTATTTTAATAACGGCGCATTGCAAATGTGAATCCCGCTGGGATATTTTTGGCTCTGATTAGTTTCATATATTCTCCGCTGTAGATTTGCTTAACGGAGCGCCCGGATTGTGTTTCATTCAAGCATAAAATTGAAGTGTCTATGCGTGGATTGTGGTTTTTGTGGATTATGAATTACGAATTACGAGGAATCTGAGGATTGTTGAATTGTATCATCACTCACACGTTATTGTGATATTGTAACTGGGATTAAAATGTCTGATGAGATGCGCTGTTTGACGGATTTGAGCAATTGAATGAGCCGTTGACGTCACATTAATGCATTTGAGAATAAAGAGATAAAACTTCATTCAAAAGAAAAATATTCGAAACACGGGTCTATTGTCCATTGACGGATACACAATGGATATATCCCGTCTGGCACAGTGGTGCAACGGCTAGTGCTCTCTCCTGTCAAGCGGACGACCCTAGTTCGAATCCCCGCGTTTCCAATATAATTTTTTTGGAATATAATATTAATGAATATACGCAAAAGTAGCCTAGTTTTAAGTTAAAATATTATAAATCTACATGCATTGAGGATGTCATTCTTTATATAGCTCTCAACGTGCACCAAATTAGAAATAGAAATAGGGGGGATTCGAACGCGGGTCGCCCGGGCCGCGGGACCCTGGAGTAATTACCCTTAACGACCATCTGCATGCGTGATAGCCTCTTAACAACCATCCACTCCCCTCTTAACAACCATCCACTCCCTGTTTACAAAACCATGTATTATTTTGGCCATATAGTGGTGGCGCTGTTGCGAGTTTAGGAGCAGAGAAGAAGAGACCCCGATTTGCAGAGCGCAGTGAGACACTGTTTGGTGCGGTTTCAACTTTCTGGAAGAGATTTACGAGTGAAGTGAAGGTGAATCGCGTTGTTTTTCAAATGTAAAGTAGTAAAGATTAAGCATACCATAAACATGTCACAACAGCAGTCATATTGTATATTTGCAGCAATATCTTTGTTCACCAATATAGGTTAAAGTGTTGACGCTGTTTCTGTTTCAACATCTGGATGTACTAGAGTCGTGTTTTGAAACGCGGAAGCATGAGCCGGTTGCCTTTCGAATAGCAGCAAACTAACGTTTTGAAGGTGAGTTAAACTAATAAATAAGATCCTAAACACTGTCACAACACACTGTCACAACAGCAGTCATATTGTATATTTGCAGCAAGATCTTTGTTTACCAATATAGGTTAAAGTGTTGACGCTGTTTCTACATCTACATCTGGAAGAGACTCCAATTGATTTTTACCGAGTGAAAGTGTGTCGCGTTTCCCCCCAAATGTAATCTAGTAAAGAAGACTATAAATATGACACAAATAGTGTAACAAACAATACGTTTGTTTACCAATAGGTTAAAGTGTTATTGGCTTTGTGTTGGCGATTTGGAAGAGATCCCAATTGATTTACCGTGAAGGTGAGTCGTGTTTCTTTTTCTTCACATTTCATCCTGTCATAGTTTATTTTTTTGTCCGTAGTGTACATTTAGAATGAATAAAGACACTGTATCTGCTACAGCAGATCTATCATATAACGTTACCATGTAAGATGGGAGTTTGCAAAGTTAAATTGTATTATATTATTAATACATTGTGTCCTCATATCTATCTATCTCACTATATCGGCTATGCTTTTAGTTTTTACTCAGTTTATTTGATCAGGGACAGTGCATACCAATCAACATTTATAAATTAATACAAATAAAAATAACTGTAAATATGCCAACATTAGCAGGGTTGCTAGTTTTCAGTTGTAGTCCCTGGGCTAGATGTTTAAGCCAGAAACAAACAGAAAAATAGAAGGACATTAAAGCTAATCTAAAAACAATTTAAAACATATTCTGTACATCCACTTCACTAGGCATTCATGCATCTATATAATATAAAAAATAAAAACAGTGTACAGGGACAAATCAAAGCCCATACATGTATATATGCACTGTATAGGCAGGCACACACATCATAATCATATCAGGACAGTCAAGTCAAGAGTTTTATTTGTCACGGCATACAAGTATACAATGAAATGCGGGTGGTCTTGCCCGCAACGATGTGCAATACAGTGTTACAACATATAATAGAATCCAATAAAAACAACATTGTGCAATAAACAGGTAACATGGTGTGCCATCTCGGTATCTGTACATACAAAATATTTACAGAGCATATAGGACATGCTAGGTAGCTTTGGTAGTGCAATACACTGTTACTGTTGTTATACTAATTTAAAGTGGCCTTTCCTTTTGGCCATAAGTGGGTGTGTGCGGCATGTGTTAAAGTGGCTGCTAGTGTGTGAGCGTGCATGTCGTGTGTGTGCTCATGTGTGGATAGTTCAGTGTTCTGTGGCACTCAATGTTCATTGTTCAAGGCTCTGATGGCCTGGGGGAAGAAGCTGAGCCTCTCCGTCCTAGTAGCTGGGGTTCGCAGGCGTCTGCCTGACCTCAGCAGCTGGAACAGGCTGTTATTGGGGTGGTGGGGGTCTTTCATTATTCTGCAGGCTCTGGATTTGCAGTCAGACTAGTGGGCAAGTGTACGGGGAGCTGGACTGAGACGTGATGTGATTTTAATTATAATATGCATGATGTTTTGCTTTGTACAGGCAATAATGAAGAAGTTCAACTTTTTCCCTGGACGGAAGGAGGTCTCTTTCAGGAAGGGTCCATCTGGACATCTACGGCAGGACCCCGCTGAGGAAGCAAGGAGGATCAAAGATGATCCCTCCTTGCAAGACAAGTCTGCAGCACTGAAAGAGGAGGTGGTGATGGCTAATGCCCGCAAGGTGGTCCTTGAGCGAGGGGGGGACGTCTCTGACAAACTGGAGGTGTTGGGGGAATACACCCTCCAGTTTGGAAAATACAAGGGCAAGTCTTTCTGGTGGCTCCTTGAAAATGATGTGGGCTACAGCTTGTACCTCATCAACAAGGTTGAAAAGGAGGAGGAGGCAGGTCAGTTCAACCCTGTGGGCCCCAGCAAGGACAGCCTTTTGTCCTTCCTGCAGTACTGCCGGGGGTTTAAAGAGCTCGAAGACCTCCGTAGGTACCTGGCAGAGAGGCCAACTCCAGCTGCTGTGGCAACAGAGGATGAAAATTTAGTGGGCTTTGGGAGGATGACCAACGCAACGTGGGGGGAAATTTGGAAAAACAGGGCTGATGGCTTTGCTGCTTTCATCCTGCACACAAAGTGTGTTCCCAACAGCCAAATGCACCGGCTGCAGCAGTACCTGATGAAGCAGCAGAGCCAGCTCAGCTCCCCTGTCCCTGGGTACCACTCTGTGCCAACAACCCGGACAGCCACCTCAACCACCACTTCCAACTATCCAGGTTAGTGATCAGCATACATATTCATGGTTTGCATGGTATAGTTTTCAACTGTATATCAAAAAGCAGGGTAGCCGGATCAGCACTCTCACTAGCCATATCACTGAAGAAGGACATTGTCCGAAACATGTCTGCTATCTATTCAGGCTGCCATTAAAAACATTGAACCTGAGAGTGCTGGTCCAGCTACCCTGCTTTTTGATATACTTAACTTTATGGGATTACAGCAGCAGTGTTAGAATTTGTGAGTGCGGTCTAACTTGACTATATAGTTTTCAACTGGTCATTTATCAAGTTATCTTGTTTCATTTGACAGAAATGGATGAGGATGAGGATTTGGACAGGATGATGTTGAGTCTGTCTCCACCAAATTCCAGACCCCATCAAGTGAATTTACAGGCTATATGTTTTTCACATGATTTAATTATCATGATCATGTTTTGTCAATCAGGTTCTGCATAGTGCTCTGAGGTTCATTAACGTTAGGTTATGGCTATAACCAAGTTCTGTTAGTTAGGGGCGACGCTTGGCATCACCTACTGCACTCCCTCGCGTACGTGCACGCGTACTGAATAACATTCCACAAATATACCTTTAATACCAGTATTAGTCTGACCACACCCCTCATCAGCTTACCTTCATAAGCAGGTGTGTGGTCACCTGCTCTCCTCCTTCCCAAGCTTTCACCACAAGGTGAGGTCAAGGGCTGCAGCGGCCGTCTGATGCCAAGCGTCGCCCCTAACTAACAGAACTTGGTTATAGCCATAACCTAACGTTCTGTTTCGTTAAGGGGCTCTGCTTGGCATCACCTACTGCACAAGGGAGGCCAAGCGGAGCCGCTGGCTGACAAATACACCCCGCTGACAGCCCCCCACAACCATCAGAACAGGGAGGGCCGAGCCCCCCCGACCCCCCCTAATGGAGGGCATCCCCCCTATTAGGGGCCTCACGGGAGGGCGACGGACCCGACCGTGCGAAGAGGCACTCAAGCAACCCAACGCACAGGGTGAGCAGACCGTGGCTTGACCCCACGACTACACCCACGCACAACCCGCATGCCACCCGGGAACGAACGTAGGAACAACCTCGTCACTGCCCCCAGAATCACGGGGTCAAGGGCAAACCCAACCCCGTGGCAAGGCCGTAGCAGCGGAGCGCGAAGGAAGACCCAGACCCACCAAAAGGACTGGACTCCCTGGAATGGGGGCCCGGAGAAGTCCATGATGCCAGCATCAAGACCCCACCAGGGCAGGGCTGTACGTTAACTTTTTTTGCACATAGCACTGGTGCTACAGAGGTTGATAGTTTTGTAGCACAGGCCAAAATCTTGTAGCACAAGTATAAAACGTGTTATATTTGTAACAGTCACAAATGTGCCTATTGTATTTGTGTTATTTAGTTGCAGTGCCATGTTTGGCTGTCATTTAGTATATCGCCATGTGTTATTATTACTATGATACTCTCATATGCTATTTTCAATTAATATCATAAACAACATAAGGAATATTAGCATAATTTTGAGTGGACTGAAGGAATGAGTCAGCGTTAATAGTTTTAAATGCAAATAATTTATTGAAACATAGAAGTGGGGTCGGTTGGGACACACACACACACACACACACACACAATGGGGGACCCTGATGTAAACAAGACAAACGTCTTTCTCAGGTCTGCATCCCCTTAACAATTGTGTGTATTGAGCCGTACTGTACTGTACCCATTCTGCAATCTGTTAAATAAAGTTTTCATTCATTCATTCACACACACTGTTTCAACTCACCACCCCCGCATCATATTGTAGTCTAGTCTGTCTTCAAACTTCCACTCCTCTCGAAACTTGTTTATATTTGAATATCAACATTATCTGTCCATCCTCAGTTTACTATAATATACTCCTGTCCTGACTAGTGACTTCATCATCTTTCCAAACGCACGCACGCACACACACACACAGGGAAGGGGAGAGAGTGCCCCCCCATTTCCCTTTCCCCAGCCCACACTGTGTCTGCTGGCTCTGCCTCTGATCAGGATTAGCTTGTTAGCTTACTAACGTTGTAGTGATTGTAATGGTACATAAACGTTAATTTCGGGCGATGTGCGCATAAAGGAATGGCGACGGTGCAAAGCATGTAGATGCATTTGACCCGTTGCGAGAAAAAAAAAACACCACAGACTTATTTCGGGACGTGTAGCACCAACCGACCAACGCGCTGCTCTGCTTGCAGAAGGCGCACGGATAGGGCGGATATGACTCGTCGAGTTGTCACAAGAGTTTTTTCAAAATAAGATTATCATATGCACCTGAACGTTGCTAGCTTTCGGAGCCTAGCTGGAGCTGCGCGTGGGCAGAAATGAGACCCGCTACAGGATTTTCAAAATAAGAGTATCTATATGAACCGAATCCCTATCGCACCAGTGCTACTGAAGTAAATCCATCCATCGCACAGACCGCTGTTGCTGTAGCACGTGCGATATATATGTCGCACTGTACAGGCCTGCACCAGGGGGGCACCTAGTGACCCCGCCCCCCACATCGCCAGCGTATTCGGACAAAAGGCCCCTCAGCCGAGCGGGCCCTGTCCTCCCCAACAGCACACCGCCTGGAACACAAGCCCTGCAACAGGCAGACAGCATGGTCATAACACACAAGAGTTAACCAACGGAAGCAGGCAGTGCACCGGGGAAAAAGACCAGGCAACAGGCTGTCAACCCAAGCCTGGAAACTGCGGACGAGGCAGGCGCCAGAAAGGACAGCTGAAACAGCCGCCCCGGCGGAAGGGGCGTATGCTGGCGTTGTCGCATAACCAAGCTTTCAAACAGCACGTCAGAAGTGGGATCCGTAGACCACTCGGCCCCTGACAGCTGCCCACAGAAAAAGCCCATACGATCGGCAGACGTCATGAACGTGCAGGGGCACCCTCAACCGGAGAACCGGGAGTTGACACTGCAGCAACACACCAGAGAACCAACCACCCAGGCATCACCCCATGCAATGGTTGGTCCCATAACCCCTCAGGAAAGAAACCCCGAAACACACCTGCGGCACCGCGGCAGCCCGCGTTCCAGTTCCCAACAGGGCTATCCCGGGCCTACGGGTCAACGAGCATCACCCCGGACCGGGCCCGGTGATACGGGGAGCACAGAGTCCCCGAGGAGGTTAAAACCACCCAACAGGCTCCTCAGCGCCAAAACGCAAGAGAAGAGCGTAAAAATGGAAGACCAGCCCCAGCACCCCGCACTCGGTATTCCCAGGAGGTCACCCAACCAAGTACCAACCAAGACCAACCCGTACAGCGGCCGAGATCCGACGAGATCGGACGCGTACAGGTCGGCACGGCCGTAAGCCATTACGACAGTGCAGAATACAACGCACCCAACAAGGGTCCCATAACGCTCAACCCTGTGACACCCGGATCGACCTAGCATTTTTCCCCCTGAAAAAACCCCAAGTCCCTCAGGGTACCAGAACAGCAGATCTGCATCCCCAGCGGACAACGGGTGCAACTGATCTGGACCAGCGCGACCAGAACCAGTCCCGTGCCCTAATCACGCCGACCTGCCAACCCCAGGAGAAGGGGCAGATATGCGTGTTTGATCCCAACACAAAAAAGAAGGCGCCACCCAGACGTGTCGGTATGAACCGCGTCCGGTGGCCCACCCCTAGGGCGTGAGACCCTTCCCCATATGTCCAGACCCATTCCGTCATCATCCCCTGACATGAACGGGAACCCATCGACAACACACAGGATGTCGGAAGAGGAAAAACCCCCATCCCAATTGCTCCATAAAAACGCTGTTTCACCCAAGCAAACAAGGCGCGCCAGTCAGCAAATGGCCCAAAAGCACATCCTGAGCCAGCACTATGTGTGCGTTTGGACATACCCACATCAACAATAGGCCGTTTAGACCACCATATTGAATCCCCAAGACGCCCAGGGAAACGACAAGAGGGGCGAGATGCAATCAACTCCATGAATGAATGAATGAAAAAATTTACCCAACAGACTGCAGTACAGGAATACACACAAAAAGATAAGGGGAGGCAGACCTGAGAAAGACGTTAGTCTTGTTTCCATCAGGGACCCTCATTTCCAATCCATCAAGACACATTCAACTCTTTATAAAAATAAAGAAAAGGCATCACCCGTATGACCCAACTGCACAGCTGGGAGTAAAAACCCTGTTTTTCACATGATTTTAATCCAGTCACTCCTTTTAATCAGAGTGTAAGACCAGACTCTCCCAGAAACACCTTCCCACATGAGACTACGGTCAAGAAAAAAGATATGTAAACTGTGAGACACGTGACCAATAGACTCAAGTTTGACACATAAACCGGGCGCAGCAGGCCTGTAAGCCCTGCGCCCAACCTCGACATCTTTAAGACACCAGCTCATGGAAGGCGTCGCCATAGCAACAACGCTACAACGGGCGGGGAAAAACCCACCGGATCCTGTCATAACAGGAGTCGGTAGAATACCCCTTCCCCCCCCCCCCCCCTGTCAAGCACTGGCTTGGCCCTGACTGGCTCAGCAGAAAAGATCAAAAATCCTCTAAACCAATCAAGTGGGAAAAAGGAGGGGTTTATTCGACACCCCCTCCCGAAAACACACCCTTTATCCCTACACACAGAAACACAACCGTAGCCATCTTGAAAAACCTCCGGTAGAAAGCAATGCATAGCATAAGCTAATACAATGCCTGCTACCCACAAAAAGTGTAAAAGGGTTTACAACAAAACACAAGTCGCCTGTGCGTGAATCCCATACCCGTTGCCTATGTCATACATAGGAAAGAACGCCGAACGAGAGTAACGGCTAGGCCGTGAAAAGTGTGCGTACGAGCATTACTGCAACAAACAAGACAGCATTGTGAAAACACATATACTTAGTTAAAGCAATGGAATAACACCAGTTCTAATTGCATGTGGAGCATCAAGCTAAATAGAACCTATTACCGAGTGTAAGTTGCAGACCTTGCTTAACCTCGTAACACAACACAACTCACCCCCAACGTAAACAGGGTAGATTCATATATACACAACCCCACCATATGATTTGTATGAAGAAACACACAGTTTGTTCGGCCAAACACAGTCCCCCTTATGTCGGGGAACTTTTTTTATTAAAACTAATAAAGCGTAAGGCACAATATCACAGAGGGGCCGGGAAGGGTGTAGGGGAGGGGACACAGAGGGGAAAAAGTCACTCCTAACGGCGTCTGCCACCTCGCGCCGCTCGAGTCTTGCCACCCCGGGGAGCCCCGGAGGGACGGTAGGTTACAGTCTGCTGGACACGACGTTCCCTACCGTCTCCTCCGGTCTGGGATGGGCCGGCGGTGGCCGAAGCGCCGTTTCGTCCCCTGGCCCTCTTGGCAGGGCCAGCAGCGGCGGCGGAGGCAGTGGTAGCGGCGACGGAGACAGCTCGACGTCGCGGAAGCCTTCTGCCCCCACCGGCAAGGACGGGAGGCGGAAAATGGGGTTGAAGGACGGATCTCTCCTCTGCCATTTCTCTGCATGTTGAGGTCATCAATTGCAGGGCCTTCCCGAACAGGCCAGCGTCGGAGAGGGCGGCCGTCAGAAGAGGGGCTCTCTTCTTCTCTGGCACACGGGCCTGCTCCAGCCAAAGGTGACGCTGGCCCAGGGTGGCCAGGGCGCGCACTTTCCCCATGGCTATGGCCAGCACCTGGGAAAGGTGCAGGACAGCTCCCGCAGCCTGGGTGATCTGATCGCATTTTACCTCGTTCAGATCCGTGCCGCCCGTCATTATCCCCGATACAAATCTAGCCAGGTGGGCGATGTTAGACGCCGCAGCCAGCGATTGTGTACCAGCGATGAATGACTGGTCACCCCAATAAGCCAATCGCCTAGCCGACTTCCCCTGGAGGACCGGCTTGCATAGGGGTTCCCACACCATATCCGGACAGAGGAGCGCGGCCATCGGATTCTCAAGCCGAGGCACGCCCTCCCCCATACCTTTGACTAACCCCGACACCCGCGTAACTGGTACGTAGGCGGGAGTTAGTCCCATGATGTTGGACACCGCCTGACCCCGACGAACATAGGCCCCCATCGATGGGAAAAATGGGTAGACAACGTCCACCCCTCTCACTGGGGGACGCTGCCAGGGATGGCCTATGAGGTCATCAGGGACAGGTGCAGGCAATGGCAGCGGCACACCGTTTGCGGTGGCGGCTACCGCCATGAGCTCGGGAAACAAGGCCCGCAGTTCCCCCTGCGAACCTTCCTCCACCGACCCCGCATCCCTCGCATACAGCAGGCTGCGACTGGTCAAGGAGCCACAATCCGATGCGGCCGACAGTAGGGCATCCTGCTGATGAGGCCAAGGTGGTTCCTCGACATCCTCGAACAAGGCGCCCCATGGAGCCATTTCTCCCCCCTCCGGGGTCTCCGGAGGAGGGATACTCTCCTCCACGGGACCATCATACAAGAATCCGTCCGCCTCCTCCATGAAGTCCTCAGTTTCCATCAGAAATCCAGAGTCGGACGCATCCTCGCTGGTCTCCAGCAATTCCCCAAACCCAGGCCGTTCGCGTCTGCACGCCACCATCTTGCGACGCGAGCGAGCAGACGCAAAAAGTTTTCGTCGCAAATCCTCCGGCTCCAAAACAATCCCCCGTTCATCAACGGGCGATTCCCCAGAACCAGAGGAACCAGAGTCGAGATCAGGCCATCGCCGGAGCGACGGCACCGAACCCTCGGCTCGTCGGTGAGGAAAACTATCCACCGGCAGTCTCCCGGGCTGGGTCGGCAACCACGAGAGTGGCAACAGCCCAGCACCGAAGCGCACGACGGAGGCGGGAATGGAGAACCGGTGGTGAAGAGTAGGTCTAGCGGGTCTACTCTCCGCGGAATACATTATGACCCAAACCTTTTCTTATACAACAAAGTGAGAGAAGAAAAGATTAAGCACAATGTAAACCAGTCACAACTCTTTTCAACTAACAAACACGTCAAGTGGGGTACTACCGAAGGCACTTCCTTGTGGTGAAAGCGAGAAGGAGGAGAGCAGGTGACCACACACCTGCTTATGAAGGTAAGCTGATGAGGGGTGTGGTCAGACTAATAATGGTATTAAAGGTATATTTGTGGAATGTTATTCAGTACGCGTGCACGTACGCGAGGGAGTGCAGTAGGTGATGCCAAGCAGAGCCCCTTAACGAAACAGAACAATACTAACTGTTCTCCATGCTTTCAGATTCACCACCCGGTGTGGTCAGAGCTCCAGCCTTCTGTGCAGAGAGAGGTTAATTCAAAACTGGGATTCAACAACTTTTTTTGTTTTAGCCAAGCCTGGCTTGTTATGAGTAGGGATGGGAAACGAAAACCAGTTATCTCAAATACATTATTTTAGAAAAATAAAATAAAAATAAACACTGTTTGCGGTCTACAAGGTATAGGCTATTAATTAAATAATACATCATTCATAATAATAATAATAATAATAATAATATATAACTTGTATTTGTTATCATCCATAGATCATGTAAGCCTTCACCTTGTTCTCATCCTTCTGGCTCTTAGTTTAATATTTAATAATTGAGAAAAATTAAAAATAAAAATAAACACCGTTTGCGGTCTACAAGGTATAGGCTAATAATTAAATAATACATCATTTTTAGAGTAACAAAACGAAAATCCCTTCACAATAATTTTTCGTTTGTTGTCCGTGTGTATACAAGTTCACATCTTCTAATGGGAGTCGGGGAAGGTAGACGCAAGAGAGAGGGCTGGGGGGGGGAAACTGCAATTGTCTTATAAAGTCTTTTTTTTTTCTCAATTATTAAATATTAAACTAAGAGCCAGAAGGATGAGAAATGATCTATGGATGATAACAAATACAAGTTATATTATTATTATTATTATTATTATTATTATTATTATTATTATTATTATTATTATTATTATGAAAAAAGAAAAGAAAAGTCCTCATTATTCTCTTGAGTATGAGTAGTGTGTGTAGGCATGTTTATGTATATATATCTTCTTTTTTTATTACATTTTTATAATTAGGAATGGGTGCATGTGTGCATGCATATGTATGTGTGTATGTGTATATATATGCACAGGTTTATGTGGGTATAGTGTGGTGATGTGTGTAGCATTGTCATACGTGCGTGGTGTGTGTGCATGCATACCTGCATGCATGCAAGCAGACAGGGCCGGTTCTGGCTTTTTGGGGGCCCTAAAAAAAAAGTTGTATGGGGCCCCCTGAACGTTAAGAAGATATATATATACTATTATTGTTTTTCCTTCTCTCTTCTTTTCTTGAGCATATAGGTACTTTCACTCAACGCACAAGAGTGCTTGGCTACCAATAGAGACTTGTCATTTTAATAAAAAAAAAAAGAAGGCTAAAACGGCAGTTTAGGGACACTATACATGCACATAATAGTGATTGGTGTTGGTATGGGGGGTATGTGTTATGTGTGCTCACATGTGGGTGCAATGCATGTGAGCGTATGCACATATGAGTGTAGGTATGACAGATGGTTACCCTTCCCCGTATTGGTGTTAATTGCTGTGTGTGTGTGTGTGTGTGTGTGTGTGTGTGAGAGTCGGTATGTATGTAGTTTTGTGTATATGTATGCATGCCGGTATACACTATGACTATTATTATAATCTATGCTTTGAATGGTATTAGAGATCTATGTGAGCTATAGAGATTAGAGACATGTCTGGAGGGGAGGGTGCTGTTGATTGTTGTGTGTGTATGTATGTATGTATGTATGTATGTATGTATGTATGTATGTATGTATGTATGTATGTATGTATGTATGTATGTATGTATGTATGTATGTATGCGTAGTATCGTGTATATGTATGCATACCTGCATATACTATGATTATTATTATAATCTATTCTTTGAATTGTATTGGAGATATACTTGAGTTACACAAATTAGCTATAGAGAAATTATTGGAGGGACTGTGCACCCGCATGCCGTCTACCATGCAGATATGGGCAACCTTTTGTCCCATAACTATAGCCACACTCACCACCTTGTGGCAGGGGTTACTTAATGATAACCCCTATTTCCACATAACCTTAATAATGTGGAATATCTCCTGTAACCGGTTAGAGGTTGCAGAAATTGGAAGTTCACTGTTGGGTGTTATGTTTGTGTTTTATGTTTGTGTTCTTGTACACAAAGTTTCAGTTATCTATGTTTTTTTTTTTTTTTTGGTTAAAGGTTTTGAATACATATATAAGAAAATAGCCTCAAAAGCAGTGCAATGGGGACACTTATTCTCCTCTCACACATCAGCAAAAAGAGGAGTGGCAATCCTCATAAAAAAGAACCTCACTTTTAATAAAGAAAAATTTATCAGAGATAAGGAAGGAAGATATGTTTTGGTAACGGGGGAAATAGAAGAACAACAAATAACTTTGATTAATGTCTACAATCCGCCTGGAAAAGGAGCAGATCTAATGAAAATAATCATATCCTTGATAATGACAGAGGTGAAGGGAACACTCATAATGGGGGGAAACCTCAACTTGGTGATGAATCAGAAGGTAGACACCCAAAGTAGAATAAAACATAAATCAGAACAAGCGGCAGTATTATTAAGAAAAACCCAAATAGAGTTGGGACTTTTGGATGTTTGGCGTTGTCTACATCCCCAAGGCAAGGCCTTCACCTTTTATTCCAATGCACATAAGGTCTATTCAAGACTAGATTACTTCTTTATGTTTAAAAATGAGATTTCAAAGGTCACAAAATGTGAAATATTACCTATAACTATAGCAGACCATGCACCAATCATAATGGAATTAAACTTGAAGATGGAACGAGGGGAAACGATTTGGAGGATAAACAACTCCCTATTTGGCGACCAGGACTTCAAGGAGAAAATAAAACATAGCATGAAGTCTTACTTTGAGATCAATGACAATGGAGAAGTGACATCCACAATACTGTGGGAAGCTGCAAAAGCAACAATACGAGGAGAAATCATAGCATATTCATCCTGGAAAAAGAAGCGAAGAGATAGAGAAAAGATGGTACTGGAAAACAAAGTAAAAAAACTACAAGAAGAACATGAGAAAGGGAGGAACAAAGAAGTACAGATACAATTGAACGTAGCTAAAAAAGCATTGGAAACTATAGAAATACATGACATTGAAAAGAATCTCATGCTCAGTAGGCAAACATATTATGACAACAGCCCAAAAGCACTGAAAATATTAGCATTTAAACTAAAGAAACAGAAAGAAAAAACTGCAATAGCCACTATCATGGATAACAACTCCACATATAAGAGGGGGAAATCGAAAATAGCATTATGTTTTGAGGATTATTATCAAAACCTCTACACTCCAGAAGTAATAGGTGTGGACCCACAGAAAATTAAACAATACCTAGATATTTTAAACCTTCCCACAATGTCCGTTAAACAAAATAATGAATTAGTACAACCAATAGTAGAGACAGAAATCCTAAAGGTCATCCAGAAGGGTAAACCGGGAAAAAGTCCTGGAAGTGATGGATTTACTTACGAATTCTACAGGGAGTTTAGATACCTAGTTACTCCCATCTTATGTAGAGTTTTTAATGAGATCCTACAAACAGGAAACTGGCCGGACACATGGAATTCTGCAATCATTACTGTTATACCTAAAGAAGGAAAAGACCCGACAGACTGTGCATCGTATAGACCAATATCGCTCTTAAATGTAGATCAAAAATTATTCACATCAATTATAGCAACCAGACTCTCGCATATACTACCTAATATAATTAACTTGGACCAAACAGGATTCGTTAAAGATCGTCTCCTAAGCGACAATGTGCGGCGTACTCTTAATATCATTGATTATGCAGTACAAACAAAGCAACAAATGCTGACATTAGATGCTGAAAAAGCCTTTGATCGGGTGTCATGGCCCTTCATATTTGGAGTATGTAAGAATTTTGGATTCCACCAAACTTGTATTAAATTGATTAAGGGAATATATAAAGAACCTAACGCAAGAGTAAGAGTGAATGGGACACTCTCTACAAAATTTATTTTAAAAAGGGGGACAAGACAAGGGGACCCATTATCACCCCAAATATTTGCCTTATGCATAGAACCCTTAGCCGAAAGCATGAGGAAAAATATGAGGATAAAAGGTCTCACAATAAAGGAAGATGAACATAAACTAGCACTGTACGCGGACGACATCATAGTGTATCTTACAGATATATATATTTCACTACCGGAGTTACTCGATGAAATTACAAACTATGGAGTTCTGTCTGGATATAAGCTTAATTTAAATAAAACTGAAGCTATGGAAGTAGGTGACCACTTGGAGAAAGACTTCAAAAAACAGTTTAACTTTAAATGGGACCGGAACAAAGTGAGATATCTGGGAATAACTATACCTAATAACCTAGACAATCTACATCAGTGTAATTATGGAAGTTTGGAGAACTCTGTAAAGGAAGATCTGAATAGGTGGAAAATTGTACCTCTCTCTTTATTTGAAAAAATTAATATTATTAAAATGAACATCTTGCCACGTTTTCTATTTTTATTCCAAAACATGCCATTATACATAACACCTAAATGTTTCAACGTTTGGGAGGGGCTGCTGAGAAAATTTATATGGGATGAAAAGAAACCTAGAGTCAAACTCAAAATCTTGCAACAAAAAAAAGAAGGAGGGGGACTAGCATTACCAAATTTAATTAATTATTATTACGCAGCACAGGTAAAACCGATTCTAATATGGATGAAAAACGAGATGAGACCCAAATGGAAGTCAATTGAGTTGAATCTAGTGGAATCACTCAGCACATTGATCTTCTCCAGATATAAAAAAGCACAGATCAAAATACACAATTACTCTATATATAACACATTTAAAATCTGGAGGGAAATATGTAAAATAAATAAAATTAAGGAACAAGAAATGATCTGCTTAAGACAAATAGCATGGGACCCAGATTTTTCTCCAAACAGTATTGACGTTTTTTTTAAGACATGGGAAGCTAAGGGCCTCATACGTTTCTATCAAATGTACAATGAAGGAGTGGATTCTTTTGAAAATGTAGCTAATAAATATGCCTGTCCTAGTAATCACTTTCACCGATACCTGCAAGTAAGAAGCTACTTAAGAGAAAAAGTCCAAATTAAAACTCTTGAAGATCTCCACCCCCTACTGAAATACATGATAAAGACTCAACAAAGCCATAACCTCAAAAACACAACTGGACAAATCTACAAAATGCTCCAAGAAAACAAAATTGAAGATTTAAGCTATATTAAAAATAAATGGGAGAAGGAACTGAAAACAAACATACCAGATAAGGAGTGGAATCAAAGCTTTAAAGATATCTTCCATTACATAAAATCACCCTTTTGGCAGGAGTATGCTTGGAAAATAAATATGAGGTACTTTAGAACACCATCGAGTATGTCCAAATACGCACAAAATGATCCCAGCTGCTGGAGGGAGTGTGGGGAGAAGAATGCTGACCATACACATATTTTCTTTACATGTAAAAAAATTCAAATCTACTGGTCAGATATTCTAGACATAATGGAACAGATGTTTGAGGAAGTGGGTATAGAAAAACATGATATACTCTTAGGAACACGCCCCAAAAACCTACAAAAAGAAGAACTATACATTTTTTTTATTTTGAGAGCTGCAGCACTTAAACAAATTACAAGAGCTTGGAAAAAACTTGAACCCCCGAAAGTAAAAAAATTGTTAGAAACTGTAGAGGACATATATAGTATGGAAAAGGTAACCTACAAAATCAATAAGAATGAAAATATGCTGGGAAAAAGATGGGGTCTCTTTAAACTATGGAGGAGTACTAGTTGACAGACAGATCAGTCTTTAAGGAAGATTTTAAGTAACATGAAACAGTGATGATCTACTGATCAATTGTTGGGGAACACCCCTTAGGCCTACAGCTATACCTACAATGACAATTCAAGCCTTTTTACTTATTATTATTATTATTATTTTATTTAAATTTTTAGTTTTTTGGTTGGTTTCTTTTTTCTATTAATTTCTTATTTGTTTGCTGTTATTATTGTTGTTGTTGTTTGTTGTTTTTCTTGTGTGTGTGTGTGTGGGGACGGGTAGGGATGGATGTTGGATGTGTGCCGGTCCGGGATCTATGCTGGTGCTCGCCCCTTTGTTTGTGTTTTTGTCTCTTGTTTTTTGTATGGGTGATGGGTAAAAAAAAAAAAAGTGTCAAGATTTGGAATATGCGTATGTAGATTTGTGTGGGTATGTACGTATGTAAGTATGGACAGGTGCAGTTGTGTATGTGTATGTGGGTACACTTACTATACCTAAATGTAAAATGTTTTTCATTGACACAATAAAGTATATAAAAAAAAAAAAAAAAAACATTATTTTATTTAAGTGTATAGTACATTTCCTTTTACAGTTTTTATATTTTTCTGACATGGGGGCTCAACAATAAATGACAATCAGAAATGTCAAGTTGCATGTTATTCTAACCAGCTTAGTTCTGTTGCATTTCCAATTTATAACATACATTGATCAAATCGATCAAATCTTATCAATTCCCATCCCTAGTTATGAGTTGTGTGTTATTTCTATTATTTTGGCTGTGTTCTAGCCTGTTTTGATGTGTTCTTTTGTTCTACTAACTAATATCCCAAGGTCTTAACATTAGGGCTGTCTTAAATGCTTCGAAGCTTCGAACGTTCGATTCGATGGCACAAGCTTCGAACATTTAAAAAAAAATCGAAGTTCTAAAAAAAAACAAATATTTATTTTTTTTCCCCAAAACCGAGATGCTTCCAGCTGCAGCACGTCAAACCGCAGCGCTTACAAGCCCCGCGCTTACAAGCCCCGCACATAGCGACCCCTCGCTTCCATTGGCTGATTTTGGTCACGTGATTTGGGTCCCACCCAATGGCTGAGGTCCCCCGCGCTTAGATACCCCTCGCTTCCATTGGCTGATTTGGGTCACGTGATTTGGGGACCCAATGGCTGAGGTCCTCCGGCCGCTCGCTTCCATTGGCTGATTTGGGTCACGTGATTTGTACAACCAAAACATTACGTGAAACTAAGTGAAGAAGAACAATAACAGATATAAAGTTTATAAACAAAATGGGTGCATCTTTCAACACAGTCTTTGGGTAAAGGAGTAACCTTAGCCTCCTTCCATCTCTTTGGACATAGTCCCACTTGTATACATCTATTAATAATATGACACTGCTGGACTTGCTATGATCGTAGCAGTAATTCTCAATAATTTACTATCCAAGTTGTCTGTGCCAGCTAACTTGCTGTCAGGTAGAGCCTGGAGTAACCTTTCAATATCACTAACCTCAACCTATTGAAAATCAAATGTACACCCTTTATCTTTCATTATGCTATTCTTAATTATGTCATTTGATTTTGTATTGTTTGAGATGTGCATTCCCTGCCTGAGCTGAGTTTTCTTACTTGCATAAAAATCATTAAAATGGTTGGTGTAACTGAGGGGTACAATTCCCTGACTGTATGGTATCATTAAACCACTACCGCTTTATGTACTTTAATTACTGGCCATACAGTACATGATATATAAATATGATGAACACTTCCCACAATGAATCGGTTCCACACAAAGTGGTAATTAAGTATTTATTGCAGCAAAAGGTACATAATATACTTCTCTATTTTACTTTGGATGCGCTTATAAGGCAAAGGAATGTGCGTAGGCAAATCAATAATGAATGTCCATTCTCTGGTTACGCAGGAGGTAATTATACAACCTGAATCTTAGGGAATTATATCTATGGTACACTAGTAATATATAGCGGGAGATACTGGAAGGGTCCCCCCGGTTGTAAGCCAGCAGGGGTAGAGGATCTGTCGGTAGTAGAGAGTCTGGTCAACGATGACTAAGGAGACTCCAAGTACAGGAGACGGTGCAATAGTCTCTTGATCCACAGACGAATACAGCTGTTCTCCGTAGACTGTAGCTCCACAGTGAAGAAAGCTAGCCGGCCTCAGGCTCTCTGAGGCGCAGACTCGACGTGGCTCCTCACAGGGTAAATCCCACACGTGTAGGCGTCGGCGATTCTCCGCTCCATAAATCACAGGACCAAAACAAATATAATCCAGCCGCAAAGGGCTATGTAGTCGTCGGGTAGATTAATCCAGTGTACATGTCCACACGGTTCTCGTCTAGGTCTCCTCGGGTGAAAGCGCCATGAAAGCAGCCCAGCCTGGATAAGCACTCTAGCTGGTACGAGGAAGCGTTGGTGATGCTGGTCACTGTAGAACTTTAGCCGCACGATACACTATACACAAATAGACTATTACTGACTTAATAGAAATATGTCGCACTCGACGGTATAGCGCCAAACTCTGACAATTCAGTTATTAATTCGCACGCGGTCTCAATGCTCTATTTGGGGCCAAACAGGCCATACTTCACCGCACGGAGTATCGTGGGTGAGGCTTCAACTTATTGGGTAACTCTACTTCTGTATTCACCTGCGCCATATTTATATGCACGGCGAACAATCTAGTGCCAACCTCATTTCTGTCTCGTATCCCTGGGCAAGGCCGGGCATGTACAGACATGTCTTGACGGTGGCCTTGAACCTGACTCTGGAGGCATGGCCCTGGCGCCTGTGGACCGCTGTCCAATAGGAGAATGAAATATTATGGTCTGTACTAGGCTAAAGGGATATTCCGTGTATATGTACAAGGAATATACAAGGGATATCAAACGATATACAAATACTATGCAATATATATCAATCAATAAATATATATATTCGGTTTAATCTGATCCTTTGTAACAGCCGCCTCCTAATTAGTCCCACCTAATTAGCTAAGCAGAGACAGATTAACCGCACTGTCCACTACTCAATGTCTGTTGTGAGGGGTCGGGCAGTTCACAAAGTCATGGGGTCATGGTCGTCATCGATAGTATCGGGGAGCCTTGGCAGTTCTATTAGCCTCGCCACGGGTCGGGTGTAGATCCGTCCTTGGACGAGCACTTCGGCTGCTCGGACCTTTCCGTCGGCACCGGTGATCACTTTGCTTACGCGGCCAGCCGGCCACATAGCTCGGGGTAGTGACTGGTCGATAATCATGACGACTGTTCCTTCTGTCAAATTGTCTCTCTCTTTCACCCATTTCTGGCGGGTCTGTAGAGACGGTAGATAGTGGAGTAGGAAGCTGTTCCAAAACTTGTCAGCCAATACTTGACTGTACCTCCACATTCTTCGGCCGTTCGCTTCTTCAGGCCTGTACATTGTCTGTGGTAGCGCGGGGTCCAGCCGCTCCATCAAGAGTGTGTTGGGGGTGACTGGGTCGACATCTGCTACATCACTTGAGACGTAACCGAGGGGCTTTGAGTTCAATACTCCCTCGATCTCCGTGAGGACTGTCATTAGGACTTCTTCCGCCACGGTCTGGGCCCCAAGCATGGCGTACAGGGCTGTCTTTATTGAACGTACTTCTCGTTCCCAAGTTCCACCGAAGTGAGGTGCGTTCGGGGGATTAAACTGGAAGTCAATCTGGGATGGAGCGAGGTGGGTCTTAAGTTCTGGGCCCATAGCTTGGAAGCTATCTCTCAGCTCTCTTTCTCCGCCTTTGAAGTTTGTCCCGTGATCAGACAATAATATAGACGGTTTGCCTTTCCGCGATGTGAATCTTCGGAAGGCCATAAGGAATGAGTCTGTGCTCATGGTTGGAAGGAGTTATATATGCATCGCTCGGGTGGTCATGCATTTGAATACAATACCCCACCGCTTCTCGGTTCCTCTTCCTTTCTTTATATACAGCGGGCCGAAACAGTCCATACCGGTGGAGTGAAAAGGCTTGTCGCCGAGTCGGAGGCGACAGGGAGGTAGGTCAGCCATCCGGGGTATACTGGGCTGCGCTCGCCACTTACGACAGTCTAGACAGGTTCGCTGGAAGCGCCGCACTGCTTCTCTCCCTTGCAGTATCCAATAACGACGTCTGATCTCCGCGAAGACTCTCTCTGCCCCGGCGTGATGCACATCCTCGTCGTATTTCTTTATGATCAGCTCTGTGACCTTGTGTCGGCTGTTTAAGACTATCGGGTACTTGACGTCATCCGGTAAGTCTGGAGCTCTCCGCAGACGACCACCCACTCTGATGAGACCATGGGCGTCGCTCTCGGGGGCTAGGTGGAGCAGTCTGCTGTCTGATGGGACGGGCTTTGCTCCCTGTAGACAGTCTAGCTCATCGGGGAACGAGTCTCTCTGGGCTCGTTGTAGTAGAAGAAGTTCTGCTTCTTCGTAGTCAGCTGCTGTAATGTCAGTAGTGAGCTGAACCTCTGGGTGGTGCCACAGGAATGTCTTTAGCTGCGCACTCTCTAGGGTGAGGCAATCGTCTATGTCGGGGTCTGTGGAGACGAGTGTGTTCAATCCACAGAACATAGATTTCTTGTTTTCGGCCTCCTCTTTACTCGCTTCCCGTGGGGTGGGTGTAGGCCACTCTTCTTCCGGGAGCTTGAGGAACTCTGGCCCGTCACTGTATAGGTTGTGACGGGTGAGGTCATCCAGGGACATTCCCCGGGTGATGACGTCAGCTGGGTTGTGTTTTGTGTCCACATACCTCCAGCTTGCTACTTCTGTTAAATCTTGAATCTCTGTGACTCTGACTCCCACGAAGACCTTGTATCTGCACGAATCAGACCGGATCCATGTGAGTACTGTCGTGGAGTCTGACCACAAGATTGTTCTTTGCACCGGAATGGTGAGTTCACGTTGGATTAACGTGGCAAGTTGCGCTTCTGCTAGGGCTGCGCAGAGCTCTAGACGCGGGATAGATTGTTGCTTTCATGGGGCTATTCTTGAGCGAGCCAGGATGAAAGCAGTATGTATTTCTCCTCCCTCCTCTCAGGCACGCAAGTAGGCCACCGAACCGTAGGCTACTTCGGAGGCGTCGCTGAAGACGTGCAGGTCCATCTGGCACGTCTCCGGCCTCACTGTGGGTGGGAAGTAGCTGCGGCGTATGTTGACACCTGGGAGTGAGCTGAGTTCCGTCTCCCACTCTCTCCATGTGGATGCAAGGTGTTCGGGTATGGGGTCGTCCCAGCCCTGGTCCTTGTCCCATAACGCTCTTACAATCATCTTTGCCCTGGTGGTGTAAGGTAGAATACATCCCAACGGGTCATATTGTCTGGCGAGTGTTCTGTATACACTCCGTCTGGTGGTCGGTAGTGCAGTCGACCTTCCCTGCTCCTTGGTCAGGGGTGTGTGTTTATAATGGAGCGAGTCTGTTTTGAAGTGCCAGACTAGTCCTAATGTCATTTCTTGGGCTTCTCCTGGGATGGTCGCCATCCAGGTCTCGCTGCTTGCTGCCTTGTCCTCGGGGGAGAGGCTGCGCAATACTTGCGGGTCGCTGCTGGCCCACTGCCTGAGATCAAAGCCGCCTTTGATCAGGGAGGCGCGGAGCTTGAGTAGAAGGGCCTCGGCTTCTTCTGGCGTCGAGACGCTTTGCAGACAGTTGTCCACGTAGAAACTATTTCCTACACTTTGTCGGACCTCTTCATCAGCTGCTGGGTCCTCTGCGACGTGTTTTTGCAGTGCAAACATAGCACAGCATGGGCTGCATGTGGTTCCGAAAGGGAGGACTTCCCATTGATAGATGGCTGGTTGCTCATCCCCGATCCTCTCTCTCCATAGGAACCGCAGCAGGGGCTTGTCCTCCTCCACTAGTCTCACCTGCAGGAACATCCCTTTGATGTCGCCGCTGATGGCCACCTTGTCTTGGCGGAAACGTAGTAACACGCCTAGTAGAGAGGGGCCGAGTGTTGGGCCGGGCAAGAGCTCTTTATTCAGATTTTGTGATCCGATCTGGTAGCTGCAGTTGAACACAATACGATCCTTGCCGTTGTGGTGGACTTTGTGGTGCGGCACTTACCATGATTCGGTCGTCTGATCGGCCTCTTTAATGTCAATTTTCTTTATGTGTCCCGCTGTGATTAGCTTGTTAATCTCAGCGCGGTACACCGTCTCTTGAGCGGGGTCTCTGGCTAGGCGCCGCTCTGTGTTCAATAGATACCGCTCCGTCGCTTCTTTTGGGGCGTGGAAGGTAGGCATACCCTCTCGCCTCAGGAGTGGAGTTGCGTATCTCATCACTCCGTTGACTTTGACTCTCTTTGTCCCCTGCTCGAGGAGGGCTATAGCGTAAATGTCTTCCTTGGAACGAATGTCTTTCTTTTCGTTCTTAAAGGGCATTGTCTCTAGTGTCCATAGCTTCTCGACATGCTGTAGGAGGGTGGTGTCTTCTTCTGTCACTCTGGAGTGGAGGCAGCTAGTGGCTGCTGTTCGGTTAAGAGACTTAGCGAGGGGGCCTTGTAATGTCCATCCTAGGCGGGTCTCGACTGCTGCAGGACAGCCTCTGGGCCCTGTGTGGACCCGGTCTATCGGGATGATGAGGTCTGCATGGTCGGAGCCTATCAGCAGGGTCGGGGTGGCACCGTCTATGAGCGGTATAGGTAGTTGACGCAGGTGCACATATTTATCCATCAGCTTGGCGATGGGGTAGGTGTACTGCGACAGGCCTATTTCTTGGCTGGTGAAAGCGTTAGTAATCCTATACCGTCTCTCTGGCTGCCCGCTTGCTGCGATAGTGAAGGAGACATTCTCGCCCTTTATCGTCTTTAGATCTCTTCTTATTGTCCGAATCGTCATCTGGTTTTCGCTCCCCCGCAGCCCCAGCTGGGCCGCAGCGGACGCGAGGAGAAGGGTCTTCTCTGACCCGTCGTCAAGGACGGCGTAAGCGTCCATGACCTTATCTTGGTAACTCAGTGTTACGCAGACCACCTTTAAGAGCACCCGGGCGCCCCCGCTGCTGGCGGGGTCAATGTACATAACACTTGCCTTTGTGCTGCTTGAGGGTGCAGGCTTTCTTCTGTTACTGTCGTGTAGGACATCTAGGTGGGCTCCGTCACACCGACTACACCTCTTCTTTAAGCGGCAATCGGCTGCCATGTGACTGCGCGCACATCGGTAACAGCGTCGGTTGGACTTTATCCATTGACTCACCTCGTCGGCGGTCATCTTCTTGAACGTGTCACATTGTGACAACCAGTGTTCCTTTTCGCAGTACGGGCACACCATCTTCCACTTCTCTTTCATCGAGGGGGTACTGTGGTTCTTGCTGCTCGGTACTGATTCTGATTGGTGCATGACGGTCACCAATCTGCGGCCATCGTTTGCTCTCCTAGGTCCCTCTCTGGAGCTTGGTGTGCTCCGCATGAACGTATCCAACCGTAGGCTGTTGACTTCTCTCGCGAGGAAGTCGGCTAGGTCTAGGAGGGATGGCTCGGGACCGTTAGGATCACGGTGGTCTCTTTGCCGCCTGAAGCTTCTCTAAAATCCTCTCGACATTAGAGTTCGCGTACAGTTCATGCATACCCTTTTCTCTTTGCGCCCCCAGCATCCCTACCAGGGATTGTACTTTGATAGACAGGTCATCTAGTGAGCGATTGTCTGTGGCTGGGGGTAGGCGGTCAATATGCCTTATCTCTTGTATTACGTAGTCCCATATGCGTCCATATCTTTGGTCGAGTGCTGCTAGAGCCGCTGTGTATGGGGTAGTAGAGGTGGCATAGGCCAGCGCTATATTGTGCGCTCGGGGCACCTTGAGGTGCTTCAGTAGGATAGCATACTTGTACGGTTCATCAGCTACATCGGACATCATTGTCTCTAAGCACATTCGTAGCTCCGTGTACTGTGCTCTGTTCTCGTGGGTGAAGTCCGGAAACGTCGGTGTGCCAATGTATGATGCCATGGATGGCTGGCACATCGGTGAGCGTTGGAGGAGAGGCCTCCTAGGCGAGTCTCCTCTTATGCCTCTTGGTGGGCTGGTACCTGCTGGGTACCATGGCCCGCGTATCCAGGTGCTGTTCCTCGGGGCTGGTCATGCGTCAAGCTCACCCGTGAATTGAGTCGGGGGTCTGTAGCGCAGAGCCGCGGGGGTAGAGCCTGGGCTGTACTGGACCTCCTGGTCCTGTGGAGTACTGTGCTGCTGTCGGGCTTGACTCTCCTCCTCTCCCTCTTCTTCTTCCTCTGGCAGGTCCTCTAGATCCTGTAGTCGTCTATTTAGCCTCTCCGCGGTGTAGACCGTTTCTTCCTTGTAGCTGGGTCTCACTTGGACCGGTCGGGGAAGGGGTTCGGAGGGGGGTATAGGCTCTCTCTGGTGGTCGGGCTCAGGGTCGCTTGATCGGGTAGGGGAGGGTGCCCTTGACCCTTGTCTTGACGAGGCCCTGGAACCCCGTGCGGAGGGAGAGGGTGTTGCCCTGGTGATCAGCTGCTCCATTATCTGCGCTTGTAATCGGTCGCGCTCGGCTTCGCGCTTGGTGAGAGCGAGGTCGCGCTCTGCTTCTCTTTGGGCACCGGCAGCGGCGCGCTGGGCTTCGGCGGCGGCGCGCTGGGCTTCGGCCCGGTCCCTTACCATATTCTCTTCCGTCTGAAGGCGTCTAATCTCTAGACGTATACGATCTTCGTCGCTCCGTTGCTGCGCCTGAAGGCGTTCTCTTTCCATGGAAGAATGTTCGCGCTCACTAAGCGTCTGTGCTTGGAGTCGATCGCGCTCTGTTGAGGCTGCTAGGCTGGCGAGGAATGCCTGTGCCAGCATCTTGTCCGCCTCGCTGGGGGAAGACGCTGGTTGAGGTGATCCGCTCCTGGCAGTACTTGTTGGAGATCTGTTCTCCTGTGGCGAGTCCTGGAGATCCATCTCCGGGGTGCTCTCCTCTTCTTGTAGTGGGTAGAGTTCCATCCCTGGAGGGCTGTCTTTCTCCTGGAGCTCTCCGGGGACTACTTCTTCGGTCTTGGCGGGGGGTAAAGTCATGTCAGGTCCCTCCTGGTCTCCACCGTGAGCTTGGTCAGTTACGTTAGAACCCACTAGGGCCTCTATTGGCGGGGTAGCCTGGTCGATAGGGTCGGACATAATTTTACTATCTACTTTTTCCGCGTTTACCGTCTGTAGAAAGCTAGGTAATATATTGGCAACGTAATCCTCTAAGTACTGAGGTGTCTGCCGTCTACGCTGCGGGCGATCTACTTTAGGAGAACCGTTTTGTGGAGTGTTCATCATTGGCCATGTCAATATTAATACCACTATATTAATATTACACTAGTTACCCTCCGGCTCGAAGGACCAATTGTAACTGAGGGGTACAATTCCCTGACTGTATTGATAAGTATGGTATCATTAAACCACTACCGCTTTATGTACTTTAATTACTGGCCATACAGTACATGATATATAAATATGATGAACACTTCCCACAATGAATCGGTTCCACACAAAGTGGTAATTAAGTATTTATTGCAGCAAAAGGTACATAATATACTTCTCTATTTTACTTTGGATGCGCTTATAAGGCAAAGGAATGTGCGTAGGCAAATCAATAATGAATGTCCATTCTCTGGTTACGCAGGAGGTAATTATACAACCTGAATCTTAGGGAATTATATCTATGGTACACTAGTAATATATAGCGGGAGATACTGGAAGGGTCCCCCCGGTTGTAAGCCAGCAGGGGTAGAGGATCTGTCGGTAGTAGAGTCTGGTCAATGATGACTAAGGAGACTCCAAGTACAGGAGACGGTGCAATAGTCTCTTGATCCACAGACGAATACAGCTGTTCTCCGTAGACTGTAGCTCCACAGTGAAGAAAGCTAGCCGGCCTCAGGCTCTCTGAGGCGCAGACTCGACGTGGCTCCTCACAGGGTAAATCCCACACGTGTAGGCGTTGGCGATTCTCCGCTCCATAAATCACAGGACCAAAACAAATATAATCCAGCCGCAAAGGGCTATGTAGTCGTCGGGTAGATTAATCCAGTGTACATGTCCACACGGTTCTCGTCTAGGTCTCCTCGGGTGAAAGCGCCATGAAAGCAGCCCAGCCTGGATAAGCACTCTAGCTGGTACGAGGAAGCGTTGGTGATGCTGGTCATTGTAGAACTTTAGCCGCACGATACACTATACACAAATAGACTATTACTGACTTAATAGAAATATGTCGCACTCGACGGTATAGCGCCAAACTCTGACAATTCAGTTATTAATTCGCACGCGGTCTCAATGCTCTATTTGGGGCCAAACAGGCCATACTTCACCGCACGGAGTATCGTGGGTGAGGCTTCAACTTATTGGGTAACTCTACTTCTGTATTCACCTGCGCCATATTTATATGCACGGTGAACAATCTAGTGCCAACCTCATTTCTGTCTCGTATCCCTGGGCAAGGCCGGGCATGTACAGACATGTCTTGACGGTGGCCTTGAACCTGACTCTGGAGGCATGGCCCTGGCGCCTGTGGACCGCTGTCCAATAGGAGAATGAAATATTATGGTCTGTACTAGGCTAAAGGGATATTCCGTGTATATGTACAAGGAATATACAAGGGATATCAAACGATATACAAATACTATGCAATATATATCAATCAATAAATATATATATTCGGTTTAATCTGATCCTTTGTAACAGTTGGCAATATCACATGGTTTGGTTAGGACAATTCCATATGACTCAACAAAAGGTGTACAGACATTGGATTTTCTACCCATAATTTGATTTAAAACATTCCATAGATTTTTACCATCATTTCTCACATCATATAACCATGGTTTAAAATATTCCCTTTTTCTCACCTTATTTAACTTTGTGACTTGATTACGTAAGGAACGGTACTTTTGTCTGTCATCTGCAGAACTGGAACACACTGATGCTTTTTTGGCTACAGTATGTCTCTCTCATTCATTAAAATTCATTAAAAGCTACTATCTATCCATGGGGCTGATTTGTTTCTGACATAAATAAGTCCAGTGCAACCTCTGGGTCATCCTCACAACATACCTCCTCCCAGTTTATACCCAACATTTCATTAATAAAACCTTCTACATTAAAACTCTTATATGACCGAGAGTGAAATTTCAGGGGAGCTCCGTAGTACAATATATACATACATGAAACACATATAACACTGTACATAACAGAATATTTTAAATAAAGTGCATGATGAGTGGTAACAGTGATTATCAAGTCCAGGTAAGTGCATGGTGCACGTGAGGGGACAGTCAATGAGCGTTTAACAGTCTCACTGCTTGGGGGAAAAAGCTGTTCTTAAATCTTGAACTCTTGGCATGTATGGACCGGTATCTCCTCCCTGGGGGAAGGAGCTGAAAGAGGTGATGTGCTGGGTGAGACTGGTCCTTGATGATACACTTGGAGCGGTGGAGGCAGCGGGAGGTGAAGACGGAGGTGATGTTTGATAGAGGAGTCCCGACAATCCTGCCTGCCGCCTTCACCACCCTCTGTAGAGCCTCTTGCTCTGCCTTTGTGCAGCTGGATAACCACACAGACTTCACACAGACTGTCTGTACAATACTGCTGTAGGCCTATAATACTTATGTAAATAAGTAAGGCAATTGAAATATATCTGCAGTACAGCTCAATACACACAATTGTTAAGGGGATGCAGACCAGAGAAAGACTTCCGTCTTGTTTACATCAGGGTCCCCCATTTTCAATTCATCATAAATGTACAGTTCCCTCCCCCTTGTATATATTTACTGTATGTCACAAATGTAACAGTACTGCATGGTCTGCATCCCCTTAACAATTGTGTGTATTGAGCTGTACTGCATTCTGCAATCTGTTAATAAAGTTTTCAATCAATCAATCAATCGGTCACTGTACCCATTATACAATCTGTTAATAAAGTTTTCAATCAATCAATCGGTCACTGTACCCATTCTGCAATCTGTTAATAAAGTTTTCAATCAATCAATCAATCGGTCAGGTCACGTGTACCCATTCTACAATCTGTTAATAAAGTTTTCAATCAATCAATCAGGGCCTGTGGTGGTCACGTGTACCCATTCGGCAATCTGTTAATAAAGTTTTCAATCAATCAATCAATCCCGCAGTGCAACGTGACCCAAATCATACGGCAATCTGTTAATAAAGTTTTCAATCAATCAATCCCGCAGTGCAACGTGACCCAAATCAGCCAATGGAAGCCATTGGGTGGGACCCAAATCACGTGACCAAAATCAGCCAATGGAAGCGAGGGGTTGCTATGTGCGGGGCTTGTAAGCGCGGGGCTTGTAAGCGCTGCGGTCTGACGTTCTGCAGCTGCATACTATTGCCAAAACCTTCCGCCTCCATTTCATGAAACGAAAGTAAGCGGCGCCTTCCCGCCTCCATTCCATGAAACGAAAGTAAGCGGCGCCTCGACTCCACCTCTCTAGAACAAGCACGTGGAGATTATCTGTGTTGAAAACAACAAGTACATGTGCGGCAGACATGTCGACGAAGAAGTCATCAGACGTGTGGTTACACTTTAAAATATGCAAAGACAATGCCCAAAAAGCCGAGTGCCAGATATGCCAGAAGAAATTGGCATATCACAACTCTACAACAGCTTTGTCAAATCACCTAAAAAACGTAAATATGCTTGTTAATTAATTAATAAGGCTATGCCTATGCTGCTATGACTAATGTGTTACCAAGTTGGCTAATTTAATTGTAATAAATATAATCTGCTTTTGTAGGTGCATTCTCTGAAAAAAACGGATGCTTCGACGTCACGCTCAGCCGACACCTCACGACAAACAACAATTGGTGATCATATGCTGATTAAGAAGCTTACGGAAAGCAGAAAGCAAGCCATAAGCAATGCTTTAGTTTCGTTTATTGCAGAAGACATGAGACCTATAAATATCGTGGCAGGGAAAGGGTTTAAACGCCTAATCAAAACACTGGAGCCAGCATATACTTTGCCGACACGAGAGGCTATCTCCTATGCCAGGGCTATTCAACTGGCGGCCCGCGGGCCAGATCCGGCCCGCGGGATGATTCTGACCGGCCCGCCAAAGATTACATGATAATTACATTTTTTTTTTTTTTTTTTTTTTTTTACTTTTTTCTTTTCATGTCAGTTAACACGCACAATTGAGCCAAAAGTCACTCAATTAATGACAGATTTCATTGATAAATTGAGGGAAAACTTTGCAAGTCGATTTGATGAATTTGACATGTCCAGAGAATTGATGCATTTTGTGAGCAACCCATTTGCCAATGTAGCTGCTATTTCCACAAAAGGACAAGAGTTCCTTGCATCACTTCACATTGATGAAGGTCTCCTGCAACTTGAAATAATTGACATGCAAGCATCATCTGCTCTGAAGCAGGCACTTGAGAATGAATCCACCACAACATTTTGGATAAAGTGTATTCATGTCAAGACATTCCCCAAAATAAAAACGCTGGCAATATCTGTGCTAACAATGTTTGGCTCAACATACACCTGTGAATCCAGTTTCTCTCACATGAATGCCATTAAAACAAGCAACGTGCCTCCTTGACAAATGAGCATTTGCATCACTGTTTGCGGGTAGCCCTCAATTCCTATGAACCCTCTTTCTCTGCCATTGCCCAGTCAAAGAAGTGCAATCGCTCTCATTAGATGTGTGTATGTAGGCTAGGCCTGTCTGCCCCCCACCCCCCTGATGTTTGAGAGTTAAAGGGGAACTCCAACATTTTGGGAAATTAGCTTATTTAACATCTTCCCTGGAGTTAGACAAGAAGATACATACCTTTTTTGTCTCTGTGCGTGCATTTTAGCTTTGGGAATAGACGCTCCGTTAGCATAGCTTAGCTTCATCACTGGAAGTGAGGCAGGACAGTAGCCTTACAGTGCCTTACAGTGTATTGCAAGGTCTGACATTGACCAATCTTGATATGCATGACCTTGGTGGGCTCTAGGTCAACTCCTGAAAAGGGGGTCAATGTCAGACTTTGCAATCAAAAGTTAGGGGGCTAATAACCCTTGCCATAATTTCAGTGCGCCCCCTAACTTTTGATTGCAAGGTCTGACATTGACCCCCTTTTCAGGAGTTGACCTAGAGCCCACCAAGGTCATGCATATCAAATTTGGTCAATGTCAGACCTTGCAATACACTGTAAGGCACTGTAAGGCTACTGTCCTGCCTCACTTCCAGTGATGAAGCTAAGCTATGCTAACGGAGCGTCTATTCCCAAAGCTAAAATGCATGCACAGACAAAAAAGGTATGTATCTTCTTGTCTAACTCCAGGGAAGATGTTAAATAAGCTAATTTCCCAAAATGTTGGAGTTCCCCTTTAAGAGTGGACAATAAGTGCTAATAAGA
The DNA here is from genome assembly GCF_963971535.1 of Notolepis coatsorum. Lineage (NCBI taxonomy): Eukaryota > Metazoa > Chordata > Actinopteri > Aulopiformes > Paralepididae > Notolepis > Notolepis coatsorum. Next base: position 95,322,169 of record NC_140180.1, read on the forward strand.
TGCTGTCATTTGCTGTTGTTGCACAGACATGAAGCACTTTTTCATAAGCTCAGCTGCACTATAAATGTGTTTTTTTGTTCAAGTGTTGATGTTAGAATGTTCAGATGCACATCATGCACTTGTTTGTTTTTTATTTTATTTTAAATATTGAAATGTTGAAGAGGAGATGTTGCAGTTGTTGCACAGTCATAAATTAAGCACTTTCTGCAGGAGATGTTGCAGATGTGGCACATAAATGAAGCACTTTTTTTGAAAAGTATACTACTTTTGCAATGTAGTTAAATAAAAGTTGTGAAAATGTGGTTGCGTGTTGTGTCAAGTGTACATATATTCATAGCACGGGGAGGCGCCGTGGCAGTCCGGCCCCTGGCCCCTTGGGTTTCTGACAATGTGGCCCCCTGAACAATTTAGTTGAATAGCCCTGTCCTATGCGCTTACAGACCAGCACAGATGCATACGGGATGCAGTGCGCAGCGACATGGAGAAGTGCTCTGCCATTAGTTTCACCACGGATATATGGACCAGTCTACAGATGGAAGCGTACATGACGGTGACGGCTCATATGATAAACAATGACTGGGGAATGCGGAGCTGCGTGTTAGAGACCAAGTCAATGGAGGAGAGTCACACAGCTCGAAATATTGCACAGAGACTGGGAGAGGCGGTCGATGCATATGCTATACCTGCAGAGAAAAGAGTCGCGGTTGTGCACGACAATGCCGCTAATATGATTCTGTGCACTGATTTGCTGGAGGAGGATGAGGCGTGGGGGGCTGTCAGGGGAGTGTGCTGTGCTGGACACACAATTCAGCTTTGCATTAATGCAGCGCTAAAACACGACCCAGTACACCGTGCCGTGGCTGCTGAAGGCGACTTGTGGGGCACTTCAAGAAAAGTGCGAAAGCAACTGCAGCATTAAAAGAAAAACAGAACATACAACAAGTCCCAGGCCACAAACTCATTCAAGACGTCGCAACACGCTGGAACTCGACGTGTTTTATACTGGAGCGTCTACTTGAACAACGGTGGCCCATTTCAGCTGTCCTGTCTGACCCAATCGTCACCAAAAGAGCTGACCGAACACTGGACCTGACAACAGCCCAGTGGGTCATCGCAGAGGAAACTGTTGCCATGCTTAAGCCCTTCATCACTCTGACTGAACTCTTGTCAAAAGAAGAAAATGTGTCCTTGTCTGCAGTAGCGCCAATGCTGTCAAATCTGAAAAGAAGACACCTGCAAGATGACGACAATGACAGTCCCACCACAAAAGCTCTGAAAGGCAGTCTGGTGTACGAAATTGATAGGAGGTGGAAACTTTCAGCCGCGACTGAAGCTACTGTCCTCAGCGCAGTCACTGACCCCCGCTTCAAGCAACTAAGCTGGCTATCCGACGAGGAAAAAGAACATGTGTACGCGGAGGTGATTACGTTGGCTGAGCGCCTGGCACCGCCACCACCACCACCAACTGACGATGACGGGGATGAAGGAGGCAGTGAGTCGGCTCCAGCGGAAAAGAGGCGTAGAACGGACAGAGAGAGAGAATGCAACCTCCTTCTGTCTATGGATGAAGATGCAGCACCCCGTGGAGAAGTGATCATCACTGCAAAGAGTGAACTGGATGACTTTTTAAAAGACAGAACCAAAACGGATAAAGGTGGACCGCTGGGCTGGTGGAGAATAAATGCGCACCGTTATCCTAAACTGGCAACTGTAGCCAAGCGTCTTCTTTCCATCCCTGCCACTTCAACCCCTTCAGAGCGCTTCTTTTCGAAAGCTGGATTTATTGTAAATAAATCAAGAAGTTCTATGTTGCCAAAGAATGTGGACACATCTTTTTGGCACACAACCTAAACTTTCAGGTTGAGGATAAACCGTGAGTAGCAGCACTATCCTTTATAGGCCAATCAAAGCTCAGGTATTGTAGGCTTCAATTCATTGTTTCTTTTTGTTAAACCTCAAATGACGGCTTAGAATTTATTTTTGTTCAATTTAACTAAGTTGCCGTTCGTTTAAGATATTTTCATATTCGTCTACACTGACAGATTGTGTGTAGTAGCCTAATTGTGTGTGTAATAATTTTTATTAAGCCTCAAATGAAGGCATAGGCCTACAATTTAATTTATTTTAAGGAAAGCGAAGCAATGCCATTTGTTTAAGACGAGGTCGGACTCGGCCGTGTAGTAGCCTAATTGTGTGTAATACTTTGTTTTTATTAAGCCTCAAATAATAATAATAATAATAATAATAATAATAATAATAATAATAATAATAATAACTTCGTTTTATATTTGTTTATGCCATTTGTTTAAGACGAGGTCGGACTCGGCCGTGTAGTAGCCTAATTGTGTGTGTAATACTTTTTATTAAGCCTCAAATGAAGGCATAGGCCTACAATTTAAGTTATTTTATTTGTTTATGCCATTTGTTTAAGACGTTTAGTAGCCTAATTGTGTGTGTAATACTTTTTTATTAATTAATTAATAACAATTATTATTTTTTGATAAACAGCAACCTAATTATATACTTCAGGCTAAGTTTTGCCAATAATATTACTCACAATTCTTTACTAACTACTGTTTCTGAAATGTGCCTGCAGCCTCCTCTGCACCTGCCCAGCCTGCCTCTGCCCCCAGTTCTGACCAGGATGTCAGCCAATGAAACTGCTCTCTCCAACAGCGCATCTGGATGAAGACTGAGCTGGAAGCCTTGGGTCTATGGCCAGGGTCCCGACCGGTCCGGCAAGTATGGTGTCCTTGTGGCGTCATCCACCTCAGCCTGAACTCATTGATTCAACTTCTGAGCTGCCATCACCCAAATACTTCCAGCTCCATCCCTTCTTCATTTGGAAGCCTGAGCATGCCATAATGGAGCAACTCAGGAACAACTACATCCTGCCTTGTCTCCATGGCTGTCCTTCTCCTCAGGTTCTCTCTGCAGGTGTAGGAAGGCCTCGGGTGATTGTTGGTACCAGTGGCCAGTATTACGTATTTTCCTCACGTCTCAACTGCAAGACGTGTAAGAAATACTGGTTTGCTGACAGGCCTCAGTGGGTGGAAATGCTCCCTAAAAGGTGGACCAACATTCTCCCAGCCTTCCTCACCTACAAGAAGGCCATATGCAAGACAGTGATGGATGAGCTAAGGAGAACAGGCAAGTCTCCAAATGACATGGCCAACCAGGTTAATGAGGTTTTCCACCTCAAATATGAGCGTGCCGACCTGGCCTACCTGCTTGCTGTGCAGAACGTCAGGGATGCAGAGGCAGGGCTGTATGGACAGAGAACCATCACTGGTTTTCTACGCCATGAGGACTCCCCTGCACCATTTGGCAAGTATGAGGATACTGATGGCTGGTATGGGGTCTCTGTCTCCCCACACAACCTGACTGAGTGCCTCCTCCAGGAGTATAAACGGCAGGAGCCAGTCCTGAATTTACTCCTACAAGGAACATTCGGACAGGTATTAAAATCAGACCACACTCGTAGACTGGCCAGGAAGGTCACATTATCATCTGGCACTATGTCATCGTATGCCATTATGAATGAGACCTGGATGATCCTGTCCTGGGTGATGCTTCAGTCGGAGTGTGACAAGTCCTTGGAGCCAATGTATGATGGGCTGGCCCAGCGCTACAACTCTGCTGGGGTAGAGAAGGCCAAGTACCATTGGGTGGACAGGTATGAATCATCATCATCATCGTCATCATCATTTTATTTATTCGTACATGGAATTACCACAGTCCAACAGTACATATTCATATAATTCACCAAATACCATGGCCGAAAGGAACAGGAAGAAGAAAAAATCTTATATATACCTGCCCCTACACACACACATCGTTCTGCAAAGAGTTCCATAGTTTGATACCTATATAACTGAGGTGCACCTTTGTTTTAAGGTTGTTCGTGCAAATTGGTGTTTAAAATTTAATTTCCTTCTGCTGTCATCTGGACAGGGAACGAACAACCTCTGTATATTTGCTGGTAATACTCTGCATTTTGCTCTAAACAAAACTAATAGTCTGTATTTCAGCTAACTCTTTAAGTTTCAATATCAAAACCTGAACGAATGAATGTGGTCAGATTACATCTTTATTCGGTTTAGATTAAATCATTTCATACATAGAATAAATAGAAAAAGTGTCACATTTCACACATCATTATTTACATAATTTTATAGTGTTTATTGAGTATTCACATCTGTAATGAAAATGTATATCAGCCTATTTCACATCATATTTTTCAATACAATTTCTCTTTGCTTTTTTGTATAATTAGAGACTGCTGTGCTCCTTTCCGAGTCGCGAACTCTGAGCCTCACGAGCACCTTTGGTGGGACGCCTGGAAGACCACTGATGCCATCATGGCTGAGGCCACCGTTGGGGAGTTGGCCAACGTGTGTGCATCACGCAGCAAGTTCAACAGGGACATCACTGTGAAGCTGGATTTGTTCCACTGCATGCACAGGTTCACAAGGGAGTGTGTGTCTGAGCACCATCCACTCCACAGCAGCTTCTGTAAGTTCCTGTCTGCAGCATTCACTGTGGTGGATCAGGATGACCTCCAGAAGCTTAAGGAAGCCTACACCTTCTGTGGGATTGTGCCTGCTAATCCTACCAAGCAGCACACCAGGGAACACTGCAGGACCAAGGTGCCTCACCCAAAAGAGCTGGTAGAGAGAGTGGAATATGTCCTAGAAAGCTTCCACCTGTCCAAAGACCCCAACGACGTCTTGCTGTTCAAGCCCTCAATGCTGAAGGAGTGGAGGATCCAGCGTGTCCACATCCTGAGAGGCTGCCTCAGTGATCCAGAGGGGGAGGACGGGACCCTTTACCGTTACGGTGGCACCCTGCAGCTCAACCATGTGCGAGGGGAGGGAGCCACTGTGCCCATCTGGATCCCTGTCAGGGGCACCTCTCAGCAGGAGGGCTTCCACTTTCACCAGGCCCGCTGGGTGACAGGCAACCAGGTGTCCACCAATCTGTTCCAGGCCCAGGCCATGCCAGGAGTGGTGAGGTGGAACTTCCAGCGGCTTCTGGACTTGAAGCAGCCTGACGTGGTGCTGCCAAAGGTGTTTGACCCTGTTCTAATAGCAGACTTAAACAGGGCATCTGAGAGGGTCATGGGGGCCATCAAATACCCAGCGCTCCACCTCTCTGGCAGGGATACGGGGGAGAGGTTTGGACTGCAGTACCTTGAACCAGGCTGTGGTCCAGTTCCACTGGACTGGGACCAACACAAGTCCCTAAAGTCAACCCCTCCTCTGCCTCCTCCCCCTGTTGCTGTAAAAGCAGAGCAGCCCTCCGTCCAGCCACGGTCTATCCCTCCTGTGGTGTTTCACTTCCCCCATGCCCACCACACATCAGATGATGGAAAGGGAGACACCTCACAGGTAATCTTCATTCAACTTGATTTTTACACATTCCTGTTGTCTAACAGTGTTGTCCAGCTGTTTACCAGCTAATCACTAATAGCAATTTGGCATGTTTTCCAGGAGAGCTGTGACATCAGTGAGCTCTTCCCTGTCTTGGCCCCGGCAGCACCACAAACTGGCCTGCAAAGTGATGTTGGCTCTTTTATGGACACAGGTAATTCTAATTATACTGAAGTCAAACATACTTTACTTTCTCTCAATAACAATTGATTTTTAAAATCTTTTTATTAATTTTTTTTATGTTTTTAAGATCTCCAAAAAGAAACACCACTGCCAATGGCTGCTTTTCCCAGGGCTGCTTGCACTGGTCCAATCAAGACAGGAGGGCGGGTCTTTGTATTGGACCACAACAGATGGCCGGTCCCGATGAGAGCAGCCATCGACGAACTGCTGGCTAAACACAGAGGAGCGAAGGACCTCCTGGTGCGGGTTGACACTGATTATGCAACCCTGATGCACAGCTGCCGTGGGGACCCCAACAGCCTCCTGCATCCCATCCCACCACAAAGCAGCACATCTCACGCTACGTGAAGTACTTGGCAAGGCAAACAAATGCCAGTACTTCACCCAACACCAGCCCTGAGAAGCTGCAGGAGAGCCAGCAGCTGTGGCAGCGTTTGACTGCAGGCAGTCAAACGGTCAGTGTCCCTGTCACCACTTTGCCGCCAGCTCTGGTGAATCCACCAGCTCCAGCCACACCATTGGTTGAGGGCTGCCTCCAGGAGCCCCCTGTGTTCCAGGCTGCAGTGGAGAAGATCGTGAGGTATATATTTTTTCTCCGGCCCCCGCGTGAAAGGCACAAGTACAAACCATCAGACCACGGTGCCAGACAAATAAAACATCCACCATACATCCATCAATTTGATAAGAGAGCCGTATCCTTATTCTGAAATAGTTGAACTAATTATTTTCGCTAGCAAGATCTCATTTGATTATTCAATCCATAAACCTACTGCCAGCAGGCACATTTAAAGACATATAATCTGATTGATTGGGGTAATGAGGGACTTAAAATTAGCCTATAGATTATGCATTTAACTTGTCGGCGAGGCTATTGAGCCGTACTGTATTGTACCCATTCTGCAATCTGTTAATAAAGTTTTAAATCAATCAATCAATCAATGCCGTTAGAAAATCAGGATTTCTGCGATCGACATCTGCTGTCTTTTCAGCTGAAGCGGCCGCGCGCAATTATCCTGAGTCTCAAGTCTGGTTCAAATGAACGAGACTGAATCAGCGTTCGAGGAACAGGAAAATCCCGGATTCAAACATCGGGTTAATTGAATCTGGATAATGGGACTCTTGATCGAGTTAGTTGAACCAGGTACGGGGAATAGGGCCCTGCTCTGTTTCCCGGTCTGGTTTAGTGTTATATTTGTATGTATCATCGTTGTTCCTTAACACTATGGTCGCCGAAAACGCCTTTGGACGTCTTTCCTAGCCATGCTCATTCTGCCGAAGACGCCGTAACTCGTCTTTGATGTCAATATTTCAAAAATCTGTGATCGAAATCATATTTCTCCTCCAGGGACCTGAGATGTACTGCTGAGCTCCACTCAACTCTCTAGCGGTTCAAGAGCGCCATCTGGTGGCCGATCGGCAGATCGCCAACAGGAAGTGACTCGTCAAACAGGAAGTGCTCATCCATATTTCTTCCGGGCACTCGCGATCATTAGCAGGACTCTATCTCAACACACTGGATAATCAATCGCTCGCCCTAACTCAATAAACAACGTTATTTGGACGTATATAGTATTATACAACCTGGAAATAGTTCATCAGGATCAACATCCCATAATCGAAAACTGTCTACTCCAAGCTGATCGTCCAACGGCGCGAGGAAGATACGGTGAGTTTCAACGTTATTTTCTAACGTCTTCTATACTAACTGATCTGATGATCATATGACCCACACTAGATGAATGGTATAACGTTGCCCACGGAATTATACGCCCCCTCGCCCATCCGGTCAATATCAGATGATACGTAGTAACTTCTAGAAGTACCTCCAGTTGAAATTTTTCATCTGGCACCGATCGCTACCAAACTGTATTTGATCATCAATATAATGCATTTGGGGCTATAAATCAAGTTCTGGAGAAAGCTGCAGAAAACGATAAAAACATACTTATACTTTAGACCATGTTTTAGTATGAATATGTGAATGAAAAAGTATATTGTTGCTACACCCTGAACAATGGATATAGGACATTGAATGGGCCATAATAATGTCAATTTAGCAATATAATTTAAAAAGTTATAGCCCTGCAAAGAAGGGGAACTTCTCCATAGACAAATAGAGCTGGCTAGGGATGGTAAATTATGAATTTAACCATGGCGATCAAAGTGTTAATGTAATGTTATCTATTGTTGTCATTGTTTGTCGTCCAGGTGTGTCTTGTTAGTAATCAGTCTATTAGTCCCCCTATATATTCTGTATGTTCCTGTCACTCCCCTGTCGGTTCGTAAACGTTTCTTGTGACTTCCGTTGTTATCATTATCTGCCAGCTTAGGCTGTGGTACAATTATGATTTTGTTGTTGTAGTTTAAAGCCTTGTGAAGAACGAGTAAAGCTTATTTCCAAACTACACCCCGTTGTGTCCTGCCTCTCTCTCTCGATCCTGTTGTTGCGCCTGGGTCCACACCACCAACAACGAATCCTTACACTACCTCTGTTATCAGGACATATCCCTATTATCAGGACATAATCCTATTATCAGGACATGATCCTATTATCAGGACATAATCCTATTATCAGGACATAATCCTATTGTCAGGACATATGCCTATTATCAGGACATAATCCCTATTATCAGGACATATCCCTATTATCAGGACATAGGATTATGTCCTGATGGCGGCTAGGTGGTGTAGTGGGCAAGGCACTCGCCACCAGTGTGGAGACGCTAGGATTTGCGTGTTCGAATCCAGCTCTCCACATTGTTTTCAGTTTAGCTGGTCGTCCGCAGTAATACACATTGGCCGTATTACGGGGAGGGAAACTGAAGGGTGGGGATCGGGCGTTGTGAACAAGCGACTCCTACAAGTCGGTTGGTGCGCCTGCGCAGTAGAATCAGGAAGTGTCGGGGGCAGCGTGAGCCTCCCACGCGTTACTCCTCGACACAGAGATCGAGCTGCGCAGGTGAAAAGATGCGACTGCTGTTACCTCAAGTACCGGAGGGGACTTGTGCTATGTATGACTTAGTCCACATTGCAGCCGGCTTGTGGGAGGCAAGAAACAGCGTTCGTGACAGGGGAGGGTTGAATTGGATGATACGAAATTAGGGATGGGAGAAAATATAGAAAAATGGGAGAAAAAGTGGATAAAAAAAAAAGGATTATGTCCTGATAATAGGGTTATGTCCTGATAATAGGGTTATGTCCTGATAATGATATGTCCTGATAATGATATGTCCTGATAATAGGCCTATGTCCTGATAATAGGCAGGTGTCCTGATAATAGGATTATGTCCTGATAATAGGGCTATGTCCTGATAATAGGATTATGTCCTGATAATAGGGCTATGTCCTGATAATATCATTATCAGGACATAACCCTATTATCAGGACATAATCCTATTATCAGGACATAGCCCTATTATCAGGACATAATCCTATTATCAGGACTCACCCTTATTACGGGATATACCTCTGCCCTGAAATTTCACCTTCCTCAAGGGCAAATATGACAACTGACATAAAAATAACATCAAGTTACCTCCAACTGCATTTCAATAAGAAATTGCAATGAAACAGGCTCCTCTGAAAGTGCTTCCTTCTTGGTGGAGGTTTTGGTTTTGTTACTTTCGCTTCGTCAGGCCATCTCCACTTACAGGGTGGTGTAATAACGTAACGCAATAACGCAGCGTTACTTGGATTTTTTGATTTGAAGTCTTTATTTTGAACATGCAATGAATACAACAAACAATAACAAAAAAGAAAAACAACTCAATCTGCATGTTCGAAAAGGAGTAGGAATCATTCATTCATTCTCACTCCAAGAGCAGCGCCAACCTCACACAGGAGAAAGAGAGAGAGAGAGAGAGAGTCGGGATGAATAGATGTGTGTGCTGTATTTTTGAGTGAATCCATTTCATTGTCAAGGCTTTCTCTCTACATGTTAACATGTAGCTATTTATGCTCAAAACGCTGCACAATTTACATAGACTGCAACGCTGTCTCTCTCCCTCAGACCTCTCAAACCATAGCAGCACCATGGGCAGCAGCTAGAGCACTGAGTGTGTGTGTGTGCACACACACAGCTGTCCATGGAGAAATGCGTTGTAAGTTTTGAATTATATTTGCAAATGATGATGAATAAAACAACAAAGCTGCACCTGCGGTAACAACTACTATTTATTTAGACCTGCTTCTAATTGAGGCCGTGTTTATTTGTCAAAACACGTAGCTATGATTAAAGAGTTAAAGGGACCTGACGTTTCATTCGGACTGGGCTTTTATAAATGGTAAATGGACTGAGTTTATGTAGCGCTTTTTATCCAAAGCGCTTTACAACTTGTGCCTCACATTCACCCATTCACTCACACGCTGACGGTGGAGGCGACCGCGCAAGGTGCCACCATTCTCAGTGGGAGCAGTTAGGGGTTAAGTGCCTTGCTCGAGGACACTACTACGTTTTACTTTAGAAAGATAGACGGACGTCCTTTAATCTGATATCAATTTGTTAATTTGATTGCGTCTGTCCTTATCTTGTATTGTACAATAACTGTTGCAATAATCTTTTACATGTATAAACCACGCCCACTTCTGCTCTTCTATCTATCGCCTGCTTATGTACTTAGTCAAATATAGACTAGGTTAAACACAGGTTCATTATACCCAAACAGGTACAAGTAGATCAAGAGTTACAGCAGATGACTCAATGGAGACATTGGCCTGATGTGTCCCCAGAGAGCTCCTAGAATCCAGTGAGAAGTGGGTCTTTATGGCGGAGAGAAAGGGATTCTGGGTACATTTAGTCATTTAGCTGACACTTTTATCCAAAGCGACTTACATGTTCTGTACGACAAGTCATCAGGAAGGGCACAACTCTATCAGCTGAGCAACAATGTTCATCAAAGTGTTGAGTGCTATAGTGTAGGTTAGTTTATTAAGTGTATGGATCCAACGCGATACAGTAGAACTCCATGATCAGCGGGGCTCAGACGCTCCAGAATGAACTGTGGTAACCCCGGCTGGATCAGTGGACTGGAAAATGTGGAGTACCGGATTTTTTTCCCCATCCATTTTCATTGAGTCCATTCCAAAATCCCTTATGTCATCTGGGAGACGATAGGGGGCGCTTTTTTCCACATATGATCGCCGGCGGCGCTCGGGTATACTCTGGTAGGCTCGCGTCATGCAATATGATTTCAGATCGCTAAAAAAAGAAATCCGAGAAATCTCATGAGTGGCTTTCAACATAACTATCAGAAACCCGAGATATCTTGTGTGTGGCAGTGAAAGTGTTAATAGCGTTATAAATATGGAATAAAACAATAACAACTCGCCACGAGTTAAGGTCCTCAACGGGTGGAATCGAATCACGAGTTAACACGTGCTTGGGCGGCAAAGTGTTAACACTTTGACTGCCCAAGCTTAATTCCTTTTTACCCCCTTGAATGCCCAAGGCCACTTCAATGTTAACGCTAATATCGCCTAATCTATGTTTTAAATTATGGCTATGTGTCTAATCTGCCAGTCGCATTATCAATGACCTATTTCCAGTCAACATTGTTGAAGCAGATTGTTTTTTTATCGGTTCATTTCCGTTTCACAGCATTTAGAAAACCCCTCGTTTTCACGGAGAAAAAAGAGGTTTCCATGATAATCGCCTTTTACTGGAATATTCTAGAACGTTGTCATTGTTCGGCCTATTTATGAATCGTTTTTAAAAAAACGCTAGTTTATCGATAGTATATGTGTACGCATGCACGCTCGTGGCGCGCGCTGGAAATCGCTTCTCCTATTTCCTGACGGCGCGCATAGTCAAACAGACATATCACATAATCACATAAAAGCTTATATATCCGTGAAAACGAGTCTGATTATCCTTAGACTTGTAACATAGATTCCTTACCTGAGATCAGATGGTATCCAAATGGATTATTCCAATTCCTGATCGCCATTCGAAAAAATCGATATTTTTATTGATTCACCGTGTATACAGTAAAACACAGATTCCCCGCGGCTCTGAGAGTCCAGCATGAAGCTGGTAGATGCCGGCTGCGTGAGTGAAAAGTAAAATGTGGAGTGTGGTTTTTTTTTTCTCATTCATTTTCATTGAGTTCAATCCAAAAGGGTGAATTACCACCTGGGAGACGATAGGGGGCGCTTTTTTCACATCTGAGCGCCTGAGGTAGCTGAATTTCCAACGGTAGACTTGGTTGATGAAATATGATTTCAGATCGCAAAAAAAAAAGAAAAAAATAGAAAATACGAGAATTCTCGTGAGTGGGCATTCAACCCGCAGGGGGTAAACCCGAGAAATCTCGGGCGTGGCATGCAAAGTGTTAATGACAGTCTGTGTGTTTTAGGAACCATAAATCCCCAGTTCGGCAAAGATGGCAGGTTTCTTGGTATTTTCTTTTTTAGTCGGCTACAAACGTGGGTAGAGACTGGCATTGGCGCTTGTGTCCTCTCGGGAGCACGTCTCTGGCTCAGAGGAGTGGCTGTATAACAGGTACTTCTTCTGCCCAGAGAGTTCCAGTGCATGAGTACCCCCTGCATGTAGTAGCACGAATATTGAGGTTTTGATGTATTTAGTTAGTTAGGCCCTGTAGTTAGTCAGGGGGGGAGGTTTCATTTGATCAGACTGTTTGTTTTTCCTTGGTATTCACGCTTCATTGTCCCAGCATAGGTTTTGTTTGTTTGTAGGCCTACAGTGGCGTATGGCACTTTGTTTGAGTGTGGCACACTTTGTTTAGGCCAATAGTGCACTATGGCACTCAGTTTTGAGAGGCAGAAGGAACTTCTGCTACGAGAGTTGGCTTTGGAGGAGATTAAGCAAAAGGCTGAGCTTGCCAAAATAGATCTGCAGCATAGGGAGCTAGATTTATTGTTTTCTCCTCGTCCAACGTGGTCTGTGTTCCCTGTTCCTGTGCGTAACATTTCAGGTTTGGGAAGTGGTGATGTGCAGAGAGGTGTGTGCGCTGAGTTGCCTGTTGATGGTGTGGACATCAAACTGGGTGACAGTCTTGCCGGGGTGTAGTCACCCATGACTCTCCTAGTCCAGACTCACATGACTCTCCTAGTCCAGACTCACAAGACTCTCCTAGTCCAGACCCACAAGACTCTCCTAGTCCTATGTTTGATGATGTTGACAATGACAACATATCAGATGTTGTCATTGAGCATCCAGCCTGTGCAGCAACACAGGCAATGACAGCAACGTGTGATGCGCAGGGGGATACCCGAGGCGCGGATGTTGAAGCTGTTCATATTAATTTGGTTCTGCCTGCGAGGTTTCAGTCCATGTCGCAGACTAAATTAGTTAGAAAGCAGGACAGTGATCCGGCTTTAGAAGGGCTGTTAGATACGGCCGTGCCATTTGAAAAGATTATTGAGACAAATGTTGTTGGCAGGAATGCAATAACATGTGAACATATGAACCTCTTTAAGCCCACCACCTTTTGCCCATCTAAAGGGGGGGGGGGGATAATGGGGAATGCATTAATGTTTCTCTCTGTTCCACCTCTCCAGTGGCTGTTCCTGAGAAGGGACTGCCATGGCTCCTACTGGCTTCCAGAGAGGTCGCCCAGGAGATCACAGGGTTTAGCCCTAATGACCTGAGGTTTGGTCAGAAAGTTGGTGGTCCCAATCCTGTTCATGAGACTATTCAGAGTGAGATGGTTGGGAAGGAGAAAATGAAAATGGGAAAAAATCAGAAAGGAAAAGAGAAGGAAAAAAAAGAAGATAAAGTCTCTTTATGGTTATTGTGTTGAGATAAATGAGGTGGTTGTGCCCGCAACTTTTCAACACCTAATGACATGCGTCTGGGCGTGGTTGACCATTTAAGTTTAAATGGTAGAGTGACCCGATGGGGTTGACTCCATTGTTTTGAAGTACATTTCATCTTTTAACCCTTTAATCGCCGTCGACGCTGAAACACGTCATTCCCGCCATGCTCATTCTGCCGTTGACGCTGGACAGCGTCTTTGATATCAATATTTCAAAAATCTGTGATCGAAATCATATTTCTCCCCCGGAGACATGAGATGTACTGGTGAGCCCCTATCAACTCTCTAACGGTTCAAGAGCGCCATCTGGTGGCCGATCGGCCTGATCGCCCAGGGAAGAAACAGGAAGTGGAAGCTGGTGCTCATTTCAATTTGGTCCGATCACTCGCTATATGTCCCGGGACTCGATCTCGACACAATGGATAGCGATCCGTTGCCAATAACTCGATAAACATGATTTGGACGTATATACTATTATACAACCTGGAAATGGATCGGGTATTTCTACATCCCATAATAGAAACAATTCTGTTCCACGCTCATCTCGCAACGGCGAGAGGAAGCTACGGTGAGTTTCAGCGTTATTTTTTAATGTCTTCTATACTAACTGCTCTAATGATCATATCACCCACACTAGATGAATGATATAACGTTGCCCACGGAATTATAAACGACCCCCCGCCCATCCGGTCAACATCAGATCATACGTAGTAACTTCTAGAAGTACGTGCAGTTGAAATTCTTTATCTCGCGCCGATTGCTATCAAACTGTATACAATCATCAATATAATGCATTTAGGGCTATAAATCACGTTCTGGAGAAAGCTGCAGAAAACGATAAAAACATACTTATACTTTAGACCGTATTTTAGTATGAATATGTGAATGAAAAAGTAACATTGCTACACCCTGAACAATAGATATAGGACTTTGAATGGGCCATGGTAATGTCAATTTAGCAATACAATTTAAAAAGTTATAGCCCTGCAAAGAAGGGGAACTTCTCCATGTTAAATAGGGCTGGCGAGGGATGGTAAATTATTAATTTAACCCCGGCGATCAAAGTGTTAACATCCTGTGTTCTTCTCGTCTCGTTTGTTCCCCAATCTCTTCTATCTCTTGCTCTCTTAATTTGCTTCTTAGGATCCTATGTTGCAGAGAGTGGAGGCAGGATGGTCAGGGGAATGGATCAAAGGGTTAAACAGGATTTGATTTGTGATTTGAAATTAGAACTGTTGAAAAAATATTATTGTTACATTTGGGCTAGTTTGTTTGTAAAATAAAATGTAATTTGGTAATAGGGTAGAACCCTTATCTTTAGGGGGAGGGTGTGACGACCCCCACTCTACCTGCAAATGGGGAGTCTTCTGACTCAAAGAGCATGGTGGAGTGGGTAGGTTGTTAACCCAATTACCCTCACCTGTGCAGTGCAGAGAGCTGCCTGCACACACAGTATATATGTTTCCCTTGTCTAACCCTTCTGTCTGCTTCCCCCATCTGCTTCTCCCATCAAACAGGACAGGTTGTATCAGCCACCAAGTGAACCAACTTGGAATCCTCTGTCCATTCTGTTATACACATTTCATTGTTCATGTCCTTATGCTTTTGTTTGTTTAGATAGGATTAAATAAATTCTTTGTTAAATTGTTATCACGTGTGTTGACTCCCTTTATATGATAACCTCTGGTTCGTCTTACATCTGCAGTGCAGCTCGGCGACCTTGAATAGGTTATTAAAATGGAATAAAAGCCAAAACAACCTTGCCGGTTGGTCCCTTAAAACTTTGGATGCCAGCCACGACATAACGTGTTATCAGCCCGCCCCCTGAATGCCCACGAATTTTTTTTTTAATTAGCGATCTGAATTCATATTTCATCAACCAAGTCTATTGTTGGGAAACCAGCCCCATCAGGAGCTCAGATGTGAAAAAGCACCCCCTATCGTCTCCCAGATGGTAATGCACCCTTTTGGAATGGACTCAATGAAAATGGATGAGAAAAGAAAAATCCAGAATCCACATTTTACTTCTCACGCATGGAACCGGAGATAATCCCAGTCATTGTGGACCATCAGAACAGCGTGAAATATGTGTTTGCAGTATGTAGCGTTGGATCAATAAAAGCTATCGATTTTTGGAATGGCGATCAGGGATTGGAATGATCTTTTTGGATAACATCTGATCTCAGGTAAGGAATCTATTTTACCAGTCTTAGGATAATCAGACCCGTTTTCACAGAGATATATAAGCTTTTCCCCTGTGTGTGGCTGTGTGGCTGTGCGAGCGATCAGGAACTAAGGGGCCTTTCTCACTCACCAATCGGGATCGAATCAGCGCCCCCGGGGACAGGGGGGGGAGTGTTCTCACTCAGACGGACACACCCCTTTTGGGAGCGAAGCGGCGCTGATTTGTTTTACCCCCCGCTGAACCTGGGACGGTTGGAATAGGTGGTTTCGGATGCGGGCCAGTGGGAGCGGGGGGCGTGGTTTTGCGAGCTTGTACCAAAACACGGACGTGGCTTGCTGCTGACACAACGTCATAACTATTCGACCGAGAAAAAACATGACTAGCAAAGGGTCACTGTGGTCGGCTGCCGAAATTGAATGTTTGCTGGCATTTTGGGCTGACGAGAGCATTCAGCAACAGCTGGGCAAGACGCATAAAAATGCGGATATTTATGGGAAATTTGCCGATCATCTGGCTGTGCATGGATTCATCAGATCGGTCGAACAATGTCGAACGAAAGTAAAGAAGATGAGGCTGCAGTACTTAAAAGTACGTGATGTGGTGCGCAAATCCGGCAGCTCGTCTGATGAGAAGGACAAATTTCTGTGGTACGAGGCAGTGGACAACATACTCAGCAGCAAACCGTCCAGTGACCCCTCCGTTGTTGAGTCAGAACCAACAACAACAACAACGGAGGTGGAGAACACGCCACCGGTGCCCGACCAACCATCGAGTCCATGCGAGTACAAAGTTTAGCAATTATATTCATCTATATTTCATGATGTAAACAAGACGAAAGTTTTTTCTCTGGTCTGCATCCCCTTAACACTATGATCGCCGTGGACGAGTTTACACGTCATTCCTAGCCATGCTCATTCTGCCGAAGACGCCGTAACTCGTCTTTGATGTCAATATTTAACAAATCTGTCATCAAAATCATATTTCCTTTCCAGAGCCCTGAGACACACTGCAAAGCTCCACTCAACTCTCTAGCGGTTCAAGAGCGCCATCTGGTGGCCGATCGGCAGATCGCCAGCCGGAAATTAACCTTTGAACTGGTAGTGCTCATCCATATGTGGTCCGGGCACTCGCTATCGTTAGAGAGACTCCGTATTGACACAGTGAACATCGATCGGTGCAAATAACTCGAAAAAACAACATGATTTGGACGTATATACTATTATACAACCTGGAAATGGATCGGGCATTTCTCCATCCCATAATAGAAAAAATTATGTTCCACGCTCATCTGCCAGCGGCGCGAGGAAGCCATGGTAAGATTCAGCGTTATATTCTAACGTCTTCTATACTAACTGATCTGATGAACATATGACCCACACTAGATGAATCATCTAACACTGCCCACGGAATTATAAACGATCCCCTGCCCATCCGGTCATCATCAGATGATGCATAGAAACTTCTAGAACCACGTCCAGTTGACATTTTTTATCTCGCACAGATTCCTACCAAACTGTATTTGATCATCAATATAATGCATTTAGGGCTATACATCACGTTCTGAAGAAAGCTGCAGAAAACGATAAAAACATACTTATACTTTAGACCAGTGTTTCTCAACTGGTGGGTCGCGACCCAAAAGTGGGTCGCGGGGCCATTTTGAGTGGGTCACGGATGTATGTGTAAAAAAAAAAAAAAAAAAATTCACTACCTATCTTTGTGAAAGTGGCTTCTCAGCTCTGGTCCAGCTGAAGACAAAGCGGAGGAACAGATTGGACATTGAGCATGACCTCAGAGTTGCTTTGTCTACCATCACCCCAGACTTTGAGACTCTTGTCAGGAGCAAACATCATCCCCAGTTATTCAATTAGTTCCCTGCATGTTAAGCTAAGAAGTCTGCTAAGAAGGATATATTATTTATTATTATTATTATTATTTTATTTCATTGTGTTTTTAGCCCTTAGTTGCACTTTTGTTGCAACCCCAGTTATCCCATTAGTTCCCCCAAACGTAGGTCTGTTATGTTAAGCTAAGAAATCTGCTAAGAAGCATTTTATTTATTATTATTTTATTTCATTGGGTTTTTAGCCCTAGTTGCACTTTTATTGTAATCCCAGTTATCCCATCATTAGTTCCCCCAAACTTAGGTCTGTTATGTTAAGCTAAGAAGTCTGCTAAGAAGCATAATTATTTATTATTATTATTTAATTTCATTGGGTTTTTAGCCCTAGTTGCACTTTTGTTGCAACCCCAGTTACCCCATTAGTTCCCCCAAACTTAGGTCTGTTATGTTAAGCTAAGAAATCTGCTAAGAAGCATATTATTTATTATTATTTTATTTCATTGGGTTTTAGCCCTAGTTGCACTTTTGTTGCAAACTCAGTTATCCCATTAGTTCCCCCAAATTTAGGTCTGTTATGTTAAGCTAAGAAATCTGCTAAGAAGCATATATTATGTATTATTCTTTTATTTCATTGGGTTTTTAGCAATAGTTGCACTTTTGTTGCACTTTTTTGTGTTTATTTCATGTTTTGAAAGATTGCGTATTACTGCAAATTTTTATTTTTTTTACATAAATCATAGTGGTTCAAAATTTTGGGTCGCGACTTAATGACAAAGGAAAATGTTGGGTCCCGAGGCTAGACCAGTTGAGAACCACTGCTTTAGACCATATTTTAGTATGAATATGTGAATGAAAAAGTTTAACGTTGCTACACCCTGAACAATACATATAGGACATTGAATGGGCCATAATAATGGCAATTTAGCAATAGAATTTAAAAAGTTATAGCCCTGCAAAGAAGGGGAACTTCTCCATAGACAAATAGAGCTGGCGAGGGATGGTAAATTATGAATTTAACCCATGGCGATTAAAGTGTTAACAATTGTGTGTCGAGCCGTACTGTATTGTACCCATTCTGCAATCTGTTAATAACGTTTTCAATCAAGTTTTCAATCAATGCAAGGTTACTCAAGTTCAAGTTTCAAGTTTCTTTAATAGTTGTCATACAGAAGTACAGAATACTTTTATACAAAATGCTTCTTACTGTTGCGCTCCAGAGACTGTGCAAGACAAGATAAGTATGAAATAAAATAACATAGTAAAATTAGAAGTAAAAAAAATGAGGTCACAGTGTTCAGTTTAGACATATGTACAATGTTCGATGCAGAATAGACGTAGTTACCATACAATATACAATACTGTGCAGTGTACTAATATACAATACTATATAGTGCAAGGCAGAAATGGAGAATGGGACGAGGTGCAATTTAGGTAGTGCAAATCCTTTATCAATAAATATAAAGTGTAAGTGTGTTTGTGTGATCTAAGTGTGGAGAGTGGGTGCTGCAGTGTGTTGTTTGTTTGAGTGAGTGTGTGTGGGTGTGTGTGCTGTGTGCATTTGATGGTTGTTGCATAGTGATTATTGTTCGTTTAGCGATTATTGTTCGTTTAGCAGCCTGTATTTCCTTCTGTTATACAGGGCAGTGATTAGACTGCATAGATGTTATGTAGTTGGTTTTATACAAATACACTAACTGCCCACATAGTCAACAAAAAGTGATATTTTGGTTGTAGCCTGCCTTCAATTAATTTTATATTTTTGCTTGCATACCTACAGGCGTTTCAGATGGCCCAAGTCCAGACAACCGGCGCAAGAGGAGTCGACTGCTGGAGACAGTCAACTGCTGGTGAGAGAGACGTCAGTCCTTCCGCCAACCTGCTAATCGGTAAGTACAACGTTTTAGCAATTATATTCATCTATATTCTCATGCCTTCAGTGTCTGCCTGGTCAAGTCTGCGGCCAAAACCTGTGTTTTAGCATTATGCAAAGTTACTGTATTTCATTCTGTTCTACAGGGCAGTGATTAGACTGCATAGATGTTATGTAGTTGGTTTAATACAATACACTAACTGCCCACAAACCCACTTACTGGAGTGTCTGGAAGATGATGGTCATTCCGACCTTCAACAGCTTTTTCGTATTAGGAGCTCACGCCGCTGACATGCTCCCCAGCTACAGTCCTCCTTGCTGCGGCTGGATGGGGTTGCCCTCCGGCCACACAGCTGGACTGTGGGAAGCACCGACTGTTGTGAGAAGCGGTTGTTTCCAGGATGGGTACGTATTGTTTTGCTTGCGAGCTCTGGTTGTTGTTGATGCTGTGGGGGTTAGCTGACAATTTACGAAACGCAGACTCCAGGCTGGGGTCCTCTGCTCGGCTTAAACGGCGGTCGGAGGATCTTGGTCTGACGCCCATGATGGTCAATCTAGTGGGCCGCGACCAGGTCCTGGTGAACCCAGGATTCTCGAGCGGATGCTTCTCTGTCCCGTGCAGGCCCCACCTTTCATATAAAAATGAAAGTATACCCTAACGAGGAAATGTGGGCATAGGATCTTCTTTATCGGGAGTTCCATGCTCAAAGTCGGCTGCAGCCCGAAATGGGAACTGTGCTGGCCCCGGTGTATGTCTGGATCACCGTTGAAAACTGTGTTTTGACATTATTTTTCTTTTCCCTCTTAGGGGAGGGACTTGGACAGCGGCCTGTCTGAAGTGTGGCTTGTTATGTTGTTGTGTACAGTTCAGATTCAGATTCAGATTCCTTTATTGAGCCATTTGTGTAAAACACATTGGTAATTGTTGCAGCAATACAGTGTATGCATTCTTTCTTTTTTCACAGTAAACAAACACCAACACAGACAAGAAACGAAAACAGTGCAGTGGGGGATTAATCAATAAATAAAATACATATATATATATATAAAGTGAAGTGTGCAGAGATCCAGTACGGACTAGTGCAGTGCAGTCAATGTCATTGTGCCAGTGTCACTTGGGGGCAGAGGGGGGCCTGAGGCATTGATCAGCCTGGCGGCTGAGGGGAAGAAGCTCAGTCTGTGTTGAGCTTTCACAGCCTTTGGAATCCTCAGCCTTCTCCCAGAGGGGAGCAGGGTGAAGAGGCTGTGACCGGGGTGGGATGGGTCGGCCATGATCTTTCTCGCCCTCTTCAGCGCCCTGGAGTCGTGCAGGGACCTGAGGGAGGGCAGGGGACAGCCGATCACCCTCTCCGCGGAGCGAATCACCCGCTGCAGCTTGGCAATATCAAGAGCAGGTGATAGCTGCTTAGCTGGCGTGCTAGTTGTGGCCTACTGTGTTAGCCAGTCAGCTGTTAGCTGCAGCGCTAGCCCGCTGTGTTACCAGGCTAGTAAACGTTAGCTTGTTGCTATCAGTCGGACGGCTGTTAGCTTAATGCTACACTGTTGAACGTTTTCTATGACTATAACATGCCTTAAACACTCTGACTACGACGTCATCTTTGACAGAGGATGTTAGTCGAACCTACACCGGGACCCTGCCAACGAGGACTGCATCAACATGGAGAAACGTAGCGGCTGGGTGGCGCAGCAACGCTATCCTCGTCGCAGACACAGGAGATGATGTGTTTGGTGTCCCGTTAGCCAGATTGCAGTTCTCTTGGCCTGCGCTCAGGGTAGGAAAGTCCCGACCGGACTTTAAACACTTCTTCTTTCCTTCCCTTTTAAATGTTTTGTAATAACGATGTTTTCCAAAACGTGTGTTGCTGCAATACATTGAGGATACGACGCGTGTTGTGTGTGAATTGTCTTGGCACTGGTAGGCCTATAGCTTCTCTCTCCATAGGAATCGGGTTGTTGTTTACATGTGTAAAAATTATCTGGTTAGTTGTGATGAGAACATGTGTGTTCATTAGGGATGGGTACCGAATTCTGTACTTTTGAGGTACCGAACCGAAACACGTCGGTACTACCGAGTATCGAGTAACGTGTGATACCGTTGTCGGTACCTTTATAAGATTTTTATTATTATTCTTAAAAAAAATATTCTAAGAAAATAAAATTTTACAATTTTTATATATATATGTGTTAAGTCCGATGACGTCAAGGTTTCGTTTATCGCTAAACGAAACCGCACAGCATGTGCGCAGTTGCGCTTGCGCACAATACATGTTTACCTAGAATTTGACTATAGGTAAATCAGTCGGGGCAATATGGCAAGTCGAAAACGGTCGCAAGTGTGGTTACACTTTGTGAAAATAGACGCTGACAATGCTCTCTGCAACATTTGTAACACAACGTGCAAAACAGGGAAGGGTAATACAAGCAACTTGAGGAAACACTTGGTCAAACACAGCATCTATTTGAAAGCTGAAGATTGTAGCATCTTTGATGCAAAGAAAAGTAAGCCCTCAGCATCAGCAGCCAGCAAGCCTGCAGCCAGCATTGAAGATGCATCCGTCTACGACACTGATGCATCAACATCGTCAGGTAATTAATTAATTAATTTGCTAGCGTTAGTACTATATATGGATACGTTGATGTTGGAGATAACTTTTTTTTTCACTGTCTTGGTTTTTGTAAAACGTTAGCTTTTTACTAGCAAAACTTACTAGCCAAGACTATTAGGAATTTGTGTTACTCTTGCTTTCATTGACCAGGTGCTCTCTGTCCCACTCTTGTGTCACAGTGACATCTGCAGATGTTGTTAGTTACACCCTTCACTCTTGCTCAGAAGACAGGGTTTCCCCGCCAGAGAGTTGATGACTGCCACAGGGCAGTGACGGAGTTCATCGTTAAAGGGATGTTGCCCTTCTCATTGGTGGATACCCCGTGGTTTAGGTAAAATATCACACACACCAGTAAATTAGTGATTATGTTTGTGATCTGATCATGATGAAATAGAGTAAGCTAAATTACTAATGATAGTTACTAATGCATATTTAATTTAGTTTATAATTATATCCCATATAATTTTATTCAACCTCTTTATTTACAGTTACAGGCAGCCCTGGCCTATATTTTATTTCATAATTATATTATATTGTGCTTAACACTAATCGCCGGAAACGCCGAAACTCGCCATTGCCCGCCATGCTCATTCTGCCGAAGACGCCGTACACGTCTTTGATATCAATATTTCAAAAATCTGTGATCGCAATCATATTTCTCCCCCGGGGACCTGAGATATACTGCTGAGCTCCACTCAATGCAGCGTTGGTCCTGTGAACCCCTCCCCCTGGCTTGACAACAACATCTGTGAGCTCAGGCGTAACTGCCGCAGAGCAGAGAGACGCTGGAAAACCTCTCATTTAGAAGTTCATCGTTTATACCTCAAAGAGCTGAGGGCTGAGTTTAATAACTCAGTAAAGTCCGCCAGGGCTACCTATTTCAGTAATTTAATCTCATCCAACAAGCACAATCCCAGAGTATTATTTAAAACCATTAACACACTTGTCAGCCCCCCCCACCCCCTACACCAGTGCTGTCAAATGAGGACTGTAACCGATTTCTTCAATTTTTTGTCACCAAGGTTGCAAACATAATGGCAAACATCACTCCTTCACTATCCCCCCTTCCCCTCCATCCCACCACTCAAGCATCCCTGAGCGATTTCTCACATGTCTCTCTGGATGATCTCACCATCTTAGTCACCTCCATGAAGACCTCCTCAAGCCCCCTAGACATCCTTCCTACATCCATGTTTAAGGAAGTTTTCTGCTCTGTTGGCCCCAGTCTAGTCACTATCATAAACTCATCCCTAGCCTCTGGTTCTGTCCCAATCTATTTTAAGGAGGCAGTCGTACAGCCACTCCTTAAAAAGCCCAACCTAGACCCCACCATCCATAACAATTTCAGACCCATCTCCAAGCTGCCTTTTGCATCTAAGGTGTTAGAAAAGGTTGTAGCCAACCAGCTCAAATTCCAATCTGGCTTCCGCAAACTCCACTCCACTGAATCTGCCCTTCTCAGAGTATCCAATGATCTCCTGATGTCTGCTGACTGTGGTGAATGCTCTGTTCTGGTCCTGTTGGACCTGAGCGCAGCATTTGACACGGTCAACCACAACATCCTTTTGGACAGGCTCAGGGAGTGGGTGGGCATCTCTGGGAGCGCTCTAAACTGGTTTGCCTCTTATCTAAAGGAGAGAACGTTCTCGGTGGCTGTGGGTCCTTTTAAATCTGACCCCACCCCCCTCTCATGTGGGGTACCACAGGGATCGGTGCTAGGACCACTCCTTTTTGCCATCTACATGCTTCCCCTAGGCCTCCTCATCAATAAATTCACCGGCATTAAATACCACTGCTACGCAGACGACATACAACTACTCTGCTCTTTTAAACCCGACAACTTGGAGAAACTCAGCCTTCTCCAGGAGTGCCTGCTCGGCATTGAGAGCTGGATGGGGAGTAACTTCCTCCAGTTAAACGCAAAAAAAACTGAGGTGCTGATCGTAGCAGCTGAAAAGACTGCAGCTAGAGTGGCCACTCACTTGGGGTCCCTTAAAGACAACATACGTCCCCACCTGAGAAACCTGGGTGTTGTCTTCGACCAGGCCATGAACCTTGACAAACATGTCAAAACACTCACACGCACCTGCTTCTTTCACCTCAGAAACATTGCAAAACTACGCACCATCATATCTCACTCTGAACTAGAACTGTCCGTGCATGCTTTTATTTCCTCTAGGCTTGACTACTGCAACTCACTTTTCACCTGTCTCACCAAATCATCCACAGATAAATTACAAATGGTCCAAAATGCTGCAGCCAGGCTACTCACAAGGTCAAAAAAATCATGCCACATCACTCCCATTCTGGTATCCCTGCACTGGCTCCCGGTACACTATAGAATTCACTTCAAAGTCCTCACTTTCACTTTCAGAGCACTTCACGGTCAGGCCCCCATCTACATCACTGAACTCATCCATCCCTACACCAACGAGTAGGGTCGAGCTGCAGCCTCTGAGCCTCGGTCCAGATTGGGCAACTTCCGCCCAGCCACAAGATTATTACTCCCGTGACAGGGCAATGCGCTGATTGGCGGAAAGTACGGAAGTATCTCGAAGTACGTCTGACGTACGTCTGACGTTTCTCTACGTCCGTTAGCGAACGTGTTAATTGAACGTCAAAATCAAAAGCAAGTACGTCTGCGCTGACGAGAGGGGGGGGGGGGCTTGTATTGATCAGGTTAGTAGATATTGTACCGATCAGGTATTACATTCCTGTACTGTTGTTTATACTCTGCTCCTGTGTTGTAACCCAACCCCCTCCAATGTACAGTAAATTACCAAGTATGGTTGTCAATATTCCAATGTACAGTTTTGCTTGTACAGTTGTACAGTGTCCCCCACCCACCCACCCTACCCGACCCCCCCAACCACCTCCAATGTACAGTGTCCCCCCCACCTACCCAACCTCCTCCAATGTACAGTTTCTACGTCAAATGTATATACTCTCTTTTCTGGACTCTTTTTGTATCACAAACAATACATTTGCAAATCTGGTATGTCATAAATGTATAGATGTAGCAGTACTGTCTATCTGTATGTCGTGTATGTCATATGTTATGATGAATTGAAAATGGGGGACCCTGATGTAAACAAGACGAAAGTCTTTCTCTGGTCTGCATACCCTTAACAATTGTGTGTATTTGGGCGGCTAGGTGGTGTAGTGGTCTAAGGCACTCGCCACCAGTGTGGAGACGCTAGGATTCGCGTGTTCGAATCCAGCTCTCCACATTGTTTTTCAGTTTGGCTGGTCGTCCGCAGTAATACACATTGGCCGTATTACGGGGAGGGAAAAACTGAAGGGTGGGGATCGAACGTTGTGAACAAGCGACTCCTACAAGTCGGTTGGTGCGCCTGCGCAGTAGAATCAGGAAGTGTCGGGGGCAGCGTGAGCCTCCCACGCGTTACTCCTCGACACTGAAAGATCGAGCTGCGCAGGTGAAAAGATGCGACTGCTGTTACCTCAAGTACCGGAGGGGACTTGTGCTATGTATGACTTAGTCCTCACTGCAGCCGGCTTGTGGGAGGCAAGAAACAGCGTTCGTGACAGGGGAGGGTTGAATTGGATGATACGAAATTGGGATGGGAGAAAATATAGAAAAATGGGAGAAAAAGTGGATCAAAAAAAAAAAACAATTGTGTGTATTGAGCCGTACTGTATTGTACCCATTCTGCAATCTGTTAATACAATTTTCATCCAAGGTAGGTGATTCACATAACGTTACTAGATCAACTGATCTTTACATTTAGGAAATTGTAATACCTAAGATTATTTTCTAATAGTCTACTAGTACACATTTTTGGATCAAAATGCTGATCGGTCATAAACATAAACAATTAAACCCTATTAAATAAGTAAATTGATGAGTAGGCTACTGTATATTTGCATATCTCTGTTAGGATCTATGGGTAACACTACTGTATATTTGCATATCGTATATGTCACAAATGTAACAGTACTATATACCTGTATGTCATGTATGTCCCTATGCCATAAATGTCATGATGTCATGTATGTCATAAATGTCACTATGAATTGAAAATGGAGGACCCTGATGTAAACAAGATGCATCCCCTTAACAATTGTGTGTATTGAACCATACTGTATTGTACCCATTCTGCAATCTGTTAAATAAAGTTTTCATTCATTCAAACTCGCTTTTTATTTACAAGCTTATATTTGGTTGTCTTTTATTCAGGTACTCCATTCCCAACGAATAAGAGAAAAACCCCTGGAGCCCTGGATAATGGCTGAAAAGTCTGGTAGGATTGTTGGAGCCCACTGTACATGTATGGCTGGCCTGGGCGAGACCTGCACACATGTAGCAGCATTGTTGTTTCTCATTGAAGCAACAGTGAAGTTGAGGGACTCAAAGACAGTGACGCAGGAAAAGGCGTATTGGCTGTTGCCTACTGCAATGTCAAAGGTGGAGTACAAGGAATGCAGAAAGATTGAATCCACTGCAGCAAAGAGATACAAAGTAAAATAAGGGCTAAAAGTGACTGTGCTGGTCATGTACTACAGTCACTTGAGAAGCAAAAGGAAAGTGCTAGTTGTTCTACTCTTAAAGTAAACAAAACGCAACATCCAACCAATGATGAATTAGCAACCTTGTAAAAAAATCCTAGGCTATGCTATTTTCAGTAAACCGTTGTGTAGCTTCATAAATTTGTATTGACGTCTTCATTTATATCCGATGTACAGCCTAATTACAAACAACTCCTAATAAGTGCTATTTTGATTTCTATTCTGAAGCTGATTTGCACACACTATACCCATGCTGTGATTTTTATATATATATTTTTTTATTTAACCATGCAGGCAAGCAGCACATTGGAAGGAGGATTTTCTGAGTGGGTAACAATTGTGTGTATCAAATAATAAGTTATGTTATGTAAATGAGAGATTATATTGTTGTTAATGCTGCTATTTATGCAATTTTTATTGGTGTGTTTTGTTATTGTTATTAAACACGTTACATACAAAACTGTCTCTTCTGTTATTCTTCTGTTCTGATGGGAATGGTGTATTGTACCACACATAAAAATAGGGAAACAATGTCCAGGCACGCACTCCAGGTTTTTCCAAATTTATTGGCAGCCTGAAATCATATCATGACGTTTCGGTGTGAAACGTTTGACCAATTACTTGACAAATGACCTGTCGACCAAGATGGCCACAAGAACAAGAAAATACAATAAAATGTAATATAACAAGCTGTACGCAATGTATATAAAGAAACAAGAGGAATTAAAATACAATTATATAGGATATAGTGTGTTTTGTCTCAAGTGCCATGCTTTCTCAAAATCCTGCAAAACTGAAGATGTCCTCCACAAAAAAACAACTCAACATTGTGATTGTGCAAAATACAATAAGTAAATACCCTAGAAGCAGTGGATATTGACACATTGAATGCATAACACAGGAAGGTTGTAGAAACATTAAGCCTTAGTCGCATCAATGTCAGCATCAGCATCTTGAATGGATTAAGCGACTTCTTCACAGGAAGGTGGGGACTAAGGTATGCATAGAGTGCTAACAAAATCTGGAATGTAGGTAGACCAGTGAAAAATAAACCCTTCTCATCTTTACCCACAAATGCACTTTGGTCATAGGTAGAGGACAACTGTTTCACATCAGAACGCAACTGAAGGTTTTCCGCTCTCAGATTTATAACTTCATTGGTCATAGAATAAATAAAATCACCAGTCATATCAGTTTGAGTACCTATACTGCACACATTATCACTTGCAGCAGAATCATCAGCAGCTGCTGGTATGTCCATAAGAAGCAAGGCATGGGCAGCATCCACCTTCAGTTTCTGCTGGGTACGATTCACACGCCGTTGGTATCGTGTTTCTTTAGGTGGTTGCAGAGAAGAAGGCTGTTGCTTTCCGGTCATATTTACAGATGGCACCCACTCTGGGTCATCTTTCTTGTACAGGTGACACTTTTTACCTGGAATACAATAATGAAAAATATAGCACACTTTAGACGCTACATTTTAGGAACATTTACAGAAACCGAGTCTTACACTGTAGTAGGTTATGAAATGAGATAAGAATCATATCCAGCCTCATACTATTCCACTGTAAAATGATAGTTGCCGTTATTAATATTTCACATAACGTTACCTGACGTAACGTTACCATAACGTAAACTGAGTCTTACACTACTACTGTAGTAGATTATGAAATGAGATAACAATCATATCCAGCCAAGAATATATTTCACATAACGTTACCTGACAAGAAATGCGCAGAACAAACTCGAATGTTGACACGAGTCTTGCCATGGAAATCCTGGTTCAGTTTGGCCAACCACAAACGTCTCCTTTCCTGAGACAATTGTTTGCCCTCTTCTCCTTGATTTGTGATGACAATTGGCAATCTGAAGAACTCCAAATGCTTTTCCCTATCCGACCTATTAGTACAGCCAAGAACACGGCAATAATTGACCATTTTGAGCAACAATGAACTTGAAGAGTTGCTAGTTCGATGCAATCACGCATTGTTTACATCCAAGTTTATCGCCAAGATGGCAGACTTCCGGTTTGATGACGCGCCGTGAGAACGAACACTCTATTAACGTTTGTTAACGTAGAGAAACGTCAGACGTAATTCGAGATACGTCAGACGTACTTCGAGATACTTCCGTACTTTCCGCCAATCAGCGCATTGCCCTGTCACAGGAGTAATAATCTTGTGGCTGGGCGGAAGTTGCCCAATCTGGACCGAGGCTCTGAGGCTGCAGCTGGACCCTATTGACACCAACACCCGCTCACTCAGATCTGCCGATCAGCACCTCCTGGTGGTCCCCAGGTCCAGGCTTAAAACAAGGGGTGATCGAGCCTTCCAGGTGACAGCACCAAGGCTCTGGAATGCTCTCCCCCTGGACCTGCAAATT
Organism: Notolepis coatsorum; assembly: GCF_963971535.1. Taxonomy (NCBI): domain Eukaryota; kingdom Metazoa; phylum Chordata; class Actinopteri; order Aulopiformes; family Paralepididae; genus Notolepis; species Notolepis coatsorum. The sequence continues at coordinate 95,350,972 of NC_140180.1, forward strand.
GCCCCTCTGAGAACTCTTTTAAAAAACAATTAAAAACACATTTGTTCAGACAGGCTTTTGGTCATGCATAGGCACTTTTTTCTTGTCCTCACTGTTCTATAGTTTTTGTTTTAATTAGTGACTCATGATTTTATTCTACTTTTTCTATCTGGTTTCACTGTTTTTAACTGCTGTTTGTTTTTGTTTTTATTGTGTTTTTTATTAAGCTGTAGTGTAAAGCACCCTGTGCATTCGTGCTGTGAAGGGTGCTATATAAATAAAGGTCATTCATTCATTCATTCAACTCTCTAACGGTTCAAGAGCGCCATCTGGTGGCCGATCGGCAGATCGCCCAACAGGAAGTCATGTGGATGAAGTGGTGCTCACCCATATCATTGTGACTGATCATTGTGACTTTATTGCTTTTATCGTTTTACTGGTTTTATGTGACTCCGACTTGTCGTGATCGAAACTAGCGGGGCTTGTTGTGGTTGTCATAGCTACAGCTAAACACTACCGGCTTATGCTAACCTAGCTAGGCTTGCCTTTAGCCTGGTGGCTAGGATAGCTATTGGACAGTCGTGTACACTGTTGTATACGGTGAGAATGAAAAGCTATTTTACAAGATGTCAACACTCACCACAGTGGAAACCGAGTTATCCAGTCTCAGGCGCGGTCTCCGTACTATTGAGTGCCTCCTGGACGACATCATCCAGCAAAAGGCTCTGCTCGTCTCCCGGTTGGATCTCCTTCTTCTACTGCGCTTCCTCTTCCATGGTCGCGTGTAGTAAAGCAGGGTAAAGGGAGGAGGGTATCGCTCCCCCTGTTCTCCCCAAACGTGGATGATGACCCGTTTCAGCTATACAACCAGTATGCTCCACTTGAAGGGCTAACTGAGCTAGCTTCCACAGGCACGTCGACTGTCTGTCCGGCTTTTCTGGAGCAGCCTGCAGTGGGTTACTCTGGAGCGAACTTCTCCAGCTCGGTGAGGAAGAGACGGTTTTCCCCGACGTCCCCTGTGTCCAGCGGGAAGCGCCGTTGGCACTGCTCTCCTCCTGTTGCCTTTCACTCTGGGATCTCTCCTGCCGGCCTTCAACGTTCCTCTCTTCAACACAACACACCTCTGGATACTGTGGCCAGCGATGATGACATCACCTGTGATGATTCGCGGCCGTCTTCCTGCCCAGGTGAACCGCATACAACTACTGCTCCAGACACCGCCCTGGTGGCTGGTGTAGCTAACAGTCAGGCTCTTCTTCACCCCAAACTCTCTGTTTACATGGGGGGCTGCAGGAATGGCCAACCTGAAATTCTGATCATTGGCGACTCCATTGTTAGATCTGTTGAACTTCCAGGTGCTGTCACTTTCTGTCTCCCAGGCAGTAAGGTTTCTGATATTACATAATTGATTCCAGTGCTAACTGACCTCCATCCCTCAGCTCACACACGGATTATCCATGTTGGTACTAATAATGTCATGCGTGGTCAATCTGTTGATCTCCGTGACCAGCTGGATTCTCTTGCAATGACGATACAGAGCCTGGGTAGAACCTGTGTGTTCTCTGGTCCTATCCCAGCTCCCTCAAAAAGTCCAGAACATTTTAGTCGTATTTTTAGCCTCCACGAATGGCTAAAATCATTTTGTACTGCAACAGCACATGGATTTATTAGTAACTTTGATTACTTTTGGACCAGAAATGACCTCTATAAACTGGATGGCCTGCATCCCAGTCTAAAGGGCATTCAACAGCTTACACGGAATTATATCCAGTACATTGCTTTTAACTCAGATTGATATACACCTCAGCATGACCCTGCACTAGAATCTTCTCCTGGTCATTTTGAGGAGCATCCTATAATGGGTCCTGCTGAACACTCCTTCTCCAACACGTCTGTTATTATCTTGTCTGCTTTTACTCTGTCTGATCTCCCTCTACCACCTATTACTTTTAATATAGAAGTCATGATTTCTGATAGGGTTCATGATCATTACCCAACACATTGGCATACTGTAAATCACTCCAACTTAATATCGGTCACTTTACAGTCTTCTATTTCTTTATCACGTGAGTCAGATTCCACACCACTTTCTCTAAATAATCCACATACCTTTAAAGAAAGGAAAGGGTTGGGATTGATTCACCTGAACATTAGAAGTCTCCTTCAGCACCAGAAGTTGGACCATCTTAGAATACTGGTAGCACAGGCTGATCCAGATATATTGGTCATATCTGAGTCGTGGTTGAAGAAATCTGATTCTGACTCCACAATAGATCTACATGATTTTAATGTGTTTAGAATTGATAGGGTAGGTAGGGGTGGTGGTAGGGGTGGACGGTATAAACGGTATACGGTATAAACGGTATGAATTTGCTCTACGGTATGGATTTTGCCTATACCGTGTAACCGGTAGTGCAGCTCTAAAATAGCAATGACGTCATGTAACCACAGCGCGACTATTTCACTCGCATTTGCCCCTAAAAATAGATATAATTAGTCATAGATAATAGATATGTGCGAACTGGAAAAAGTTATTTAGGAGGCTTCGCGCAGTGCCAGCCCCTCCCGCACGCATGTAAACACGGGTCTACTAGTAGTCTAGTGGGACAGGACGTCTCCCTGAGCTAACGTTAGCTTAGCTACCGTTACAAAATGACCCAGTCAACTATTCACTTTTAGTTTAATACATGATGAGGCATTGTCTAACCGAACGGTATCTAGTCGGCCAGCTACCGATAGCTCCTGACATCAACAAACGCTCCATCAAGTCTAGTAGAGAGTAGACGTGTATGATAGCTCCGTTAGCCGTTAGCTCACGTTAACCCAAGTTAGTTCACCGTTCAAAACGAAATGTCCCATTGAACTAAATAATTCACTGAGGCGTTGTATTAACGTTATATATCCGGCTAGCAGTAGCTACAGATAGCTCCTGATATCAATGTCTTATAACACTGATTCGATGCGTATTCGAGCTGAGGGCTTGCTGAGCACAGTTAAGTAACGTTATGCCAATAGGGTCCAGGTGCAGCGCCGGAGAATCCTGGCCGTAGCTCTGCTCGAGGCTACTCGAGTATAGGTCCAGATGCAGCTCTGGAGAATCCTGGCCGTAGCTGGAGGCTACTAGAGTACACACAGACAGTGGAGCTTGTTGCGTGGTGGCGATGTCTCGCAGATAATACAAGTACAAGTCTAATTATATAATATATATATTTTATTAAAAAAAAAAAAATTATATAAAATAAAAAAAAAATTTTAATCAAAAACGATGATACCGTGATATATACCGTTACCGTCTATGCTTCAGATTATACCGTGATATAAATTTTAGACCATACCGTCCACCCCTAGGTGGTGGGGTAGTTATGTATGTTAAATCTTGTTTTTCGGCGTCTGTTGTTTATGCTGTCACTATCCCAATGTGTTTTGAAGTACTTGTTTTAAAGGTCGAGTTGGGGATCAACAATTTTATATATGTAATTAGTGTCTACAGACCCCCTTCTGCTGATGCTAGCTCTTTAGATAAATTAGCTGAGCTCCTTTCACAATATATTGACTCTGAGGTGATTGTCATGGGTGATTTTAATATTGACTGGTTGAGTGGTGCTGCAAAGCACCTTAAAGAAGTCAGTGGTAACCTCAGTCTTTCCCAGTTAATTACTGAGCCCACCAGACCAAACCTTAAAAATGACTCTAGGTCTACCCTTATTGATTTGATTTTTGTGAATAAATATGACAGGATCTCAGCTTGTGGGGTTTTTGACTTAGGCATAAGTGACCATTGCCCCACAGTCTGTGTAAGAAGCACGAGACTGCCAAAAACAAGATCTCACACAGTTTTAAGGAGGAATTTTAAATCTTTTAATAACGAATCATTTTTAGATGATCTTGTTCTTTCTGATACTTATTGTAACACTGAAATTGATGTTCAGTTAGCCCTGGACTCCTTTGTAAATACATTTAATTTATTAGTTGACAAACATGCTCCTTTTAAAAAAGTCTGCATTAAAGATAGAGTAATACCCTGGTTTTCTCAGGAATTGTCAACCCTAATTAAAGACAGAAATGCTGCATGGTCTCGGGCAAGGCGTTCTGGAGACCCTCAACATTGGCTTTCTTTTAGGCAAATTAGGAACAAATGTACTGCAGTAGTAAGAAAATCTAAAACTGAACTATCTGGAGTTGGTTACAAACTCATACTCTAATCCGGCAAAATTTTGGAGTGCGGTGAAGGTGAACAAAATAAAATCATCTAATTCTTTACCCTCTCATATTAAAGTTGAAAACTGTGTGATCTCTGAGCAGAGTGAAATTTGTGTTGCCTTCAATAGGCATTTTGCGGAGGCTGGTAATTTATTTAATAGGAACTATAATGGACCTTGTCCTGTTGATTCTGATTGTTTGTACCCTGTGGGCGTGACTTCCCATTTCTCCTTTCAAGCTTTTACACAGTCAGCTGTATTTGATGCTTTGCAATCAATTGATGCAAAGTGTTCTACAGGTGAGGATAACTTAGTCTTTTTTTATTAAGTTGGCTGCACCAGTTATCGCTGAACAGATTACTTATATTTTGAATCTCTATCTCATCAGGTAGATTTCCTCTAGTTTGGAAATCTGCACGGGTGATTCCTTTACATAAGGGAGGTGATAGGGATAACTTAGATAATTATCGTCCTATCTCCAGGCTACCTTGCTTAGCTAAAGTCCTGGAAACACTAGTAAGTAAACAACTCAAATATTACCTTTCAACTAACTCCATACTTAGCTCTCAACAATCTGGTTTTAGAGCCAAACATAGTACAACATCAGCCATCACTTTGGTTACAAATGACATTATTTCAGCATTAGATAAGAAGAAACATTGTGCTGCCCTCTTTGTTGACTTATCAAAAGCATTTGACACAGTTGATCACTACTTACTTCTAAAGAAACTATCTAACATTGGGTTGGATGATAATGCCTGTGTCTGGTTTCAGGATTATCTATCTTCTAGGCGGCAGTGTGTGAAGTTAGGTCAAGCACAATCTGAATTCTTGGCCATGACTAAAGGTGTGCCACAAGGTTCAGTTTTGGGTCCTGTCCTTTTTACAATTTATATTAATGATATTGTTTCTTCTTTGTATGGATGTCATGCCCATCTGTATGCTGATGACACAATTGTGTACTGTATTGCAGACTCTGTACAGCTGGCCTTTGAGAAATTGCAACTTTCCTTTTATGCTCTACAGGATGCCCTTACTAGTCTTAAATTGGTTCTTAATGCTAGTAAGACAAAGTTTATGTTATTTTCAAGAGCAAGGAATATTAACCTTGATGATGTGAGGATATCTACTGTCAGTGGCTCTTGTATAGAGAGAGTCACTGAGTATAAATATCTTGGCCTGTGGCTCGACGAGAAATTAACATTTAAGTTCCATGTGGAAAATCTTGCCACTAAACTGCGACATGAAATTGGTTTCCTGTACAGAAACAGAACCAATTTTCCTCTATTTAGTAGAAAAAGAATTGTGGAATCAGTCTTCTTATCAGTTTTGGACTATGGTGATGTAATTTATAGGCATGCTGCGGCATCAACTCTTAAACCTCTGGATTCTGCATATCACTCAGCTCTCAGATTTATAACTGGTGACAGATATGATACTCACCATTGTGTCCTGTATGATAGGGTGGGTTGGCCTTCTCTTGCAGAAAGGCGCAACAAACACTGGTATTTATTTATTTTTAAAGCCCTTATTGGTAAACAACCTGTTTATATCTCCTCACTGTTAAATTGGAATATTGGAACCTATTCAACTCGATCGAATGACTGGATGGTTCTTAGGGTTCCTCAGATTTGTTCTGAGCTAGGGAAGTCAGCCTTTTCCTTTGATGCCTCTAAATCATGGAATGTCCTTCAACTCACGCTAAAATTGGAGGTTCTCCCTTCCCTTGGAATGTTTAAATGTATGATTTCAGACCATTGTGTGACTACCTGTAACTGTTTTAGTTGATATTTTAAAATGATTTTTAAACGTTTTTAATTTGTTTTACTCTGGTTTAAATTTCTGTGAATATTGTTTTTATTATGTACTGTACAATCGTCGTTTCTGTAAATGAGGGAAACCTCAGATGCTTACGATTTTAAATAAAGGTTGATTAGCAGGACTCCATCTTGACACAGTGAACACCGATCGGTGCAAATAACTCGACAAACAACATGATTTGGACGTATATACTATTATACAACCTGGAAATGGATCGGGTATTTATACATCCCATAATAGGAATATCTCTGCTCCACGCTCATCGCCCAACGGCGCGAGGAAGATACGGTAAGATCCAGCGTTATTTTCCAACGTGTTCTTTACTAACTGCTCTGATGATCATATCACCCACACTAGATGCATGATATAACGTTGCCCACAGAATTATAAACGACCCCCCGCCCATCCGGTCAACATCAGATCATACGTAGTAACTCCTAGAACCACGTCCAGTTGAAATTTTTTTTTTTATCTCGCACAGATTCCTACCAAACTGTATTTGATCATCAATATAATGCATTTGGGGCTATAAATCAAGTTCTGGAGAAAGCTGCAGAAAACGATAAAAACACTTATACTTTAGACCGTATTTTAGTATGAATATGTGAATGAAAAAGTATAACGTTGATACACCCTGAACAATAGATATAGGACTTTGAATGGGCCATGGTAATGTCAATTGAGCAATACAATTTAAAAAGTTATAGCCCTGCAAAGAAGGGGAACTTCTACATAGACAAATAGAGATGGCGAGGGATGGTAAATTATGAATTTACAGAAAAAATAAATAACGCACATCCTCCGTTTGTTGGTGCTGAGCCAAACTGTAAAAACAGTAATATATAAGATAAAGCAGGGCTCGCAACTCATTCGTAGTTCCAAGGTGTTTATTTGACAAAAAAAGGCAGATGCGACGTTTCGACCCTTCTGGTCTTCTTCAAGCATGAAGACAACACAACACTGACATCTTTTTATACAGGAAGTGAACTAAATTGAATATCAGCCCCACCTGGTGATCAGGGGCGGTCCCAATATTTGCATGATACATTCTATACATAATTAAGTAACAATTTCTTTTCATTTGACATTTTTTAGAAGATTTGAGAAATATCTATGTTAAACACAACATTAACGTTTTCGGCCATCCGGCCTTCATCAGTGTTTCGGATGGCCGAAAACGTTTTGTGTCCTTTGAAAATAAAAACCAACGATATTCAGAGTGCGGTCCCTACCTCCCTTTTTTGCATAATTAATATTGGACTACGCACCTGTCTGAGCGCAGTGGTTACCCTTTTCTACCACAAACACAACATTAAGACATCATTTACAGATAGGCAGCAGTGTTAGTCACTGAAAACAAAAAAGAAAAAAACACAAACAAAAAACAAAAACAAAGTCCATTGACTGTCTCCCTCTATAAGTTAAATTTACAAATAAGGTCTAATGTCAAAGTCCTCATTGAGTCCTGTTGGTGCCATCGTTTTAAGATAATGGATCCACCATACTTCTCTCCTCAGTAGGAGATTATCTATATCTCCCCCTCGTCTTGGAAGATGCACTCTCTCTATTCCAAGGTATCTTAATGATGAGACATTGTGGTGTGCCTTTTTAAAATGTAAAGCTACTGGGCTTTTTTCATCCCCATTCCGTATCGTACTCCTGTGTTCAGCAATGCGTGTTTTTAAAGCACGTGTTGCCTTACCGACATATGCCTTACCACATGGGCACTTAAGCATATAGATTACATTGGTAGTTGTACATGTTATTTTGCCTCTTATTTTTATCTCTTTCCCAGTTGTTGGGTGATAGAAAACAGTGCATTTTTCTGTGAAGTGACATTGAGCACACGAACCACAACGTCGGTTTCCATCTGGTAAGTCATCTAAAAAATTGTGTGTTTTCTTAGGAGGCAGGTCTGATTTAACCACAATGTCTCTGATGTTATGTGCTCTCCTGTAGACTAGTCTAGGGGGGATCTGAAAAGATTTATCCAATGTTGGATCAGAACTGAGAAGATGCCAATGTTTTTTAATAGTATGTTTAAAAAGGTTGCCTAGAGGCGAGTATTGTGTAATACACTGTATAGGTTGTCCAGAGGTCGTTTTGTTTCTTGTAGATTGTAAGCAATCTTCTTGGGTTTTATGACCCACTTTCAAAGCTGCTTTTTCTACAATGTCTTGTGTGTACCCTCTGGTTTTAAACATCGTTTTTAAAGTATCTGTCTGTTCCTGAAAACATTCATCTGTACTACAGATTCTACGGATCCTGTAGAACTGGCTGATAGGTAAACTGTTTTTTAGCGGAGTAGGATGAAATGAATCACTTCTCAACAGAGAATTTCTGTAACAAGGTTTTCTGTATACATCCGTTTGGAATGTACCATTGTCTTTTTTGATTATAATATCTAAGAAATTCACTTGGTGTTGGTCATACTCCATAGTAAACTTTAGATGTTCATTTTTGGCATTGAGGAAATTAAAGAATTGTATCAGTGTCATTTCATCCCCTGTCCACAGTATGCAAATATCATCTATATATCTTTTCCACATCTTAATGTATGGTAAAAACACATTTTCTGAGGAATTGAATACATAATTCTGCTCAAAAAGACCCATATAAATATTGGCTATGGATGGGCTGGCTTTGCTTCCCATACTCACGCCCTTGATTTGTAGATAGTTCTCATCTTGGAACATGAAGTAGTTATGCGTGAGTAGAGTCTCTGTCAGTTCTATAAGAACGTGTGTTTCTGGTGTTGAATCCGGTGGACGTTGATTCAGGAACAGTGTCAGAGCTTCTAGAGCCCCTGTATGGGGTACTGAAGTGTACAAGGATTCGATGTCCAAACAGGCCATGTAGGTCACAGTGGTCAGATCCTGGACGGACTTCAAAGTCTTCAGTAGGTCTGTTGAATCCTGTGTGAAGGATGGGAGAGATTTCACAATTGGTTGTAGGAAGAAGTCCACATAGGAAGAGATGTTTTCAGTGAGAGATCCAATTGCTGCCACTATTGGTCTACCTTTAGGTTGAACAGGATCTTTATGCACTTTTGGCAGGCAATAGAACACTGGAGTCATTGGATGATCTATCTTCAGAAAGGCATATTCTTTTTTGGTCAAGAGGTCATTGTCCAACCAATTCTTTAATTGATGATGAATCTCATTTTTGAAAATAGCTGTTGGATTTCCAGAAAGTTTTCTGTAATTCTTAGCATCTCCTAACTGACGGTGCACTTCCTTCTCATAATCACTCCTATTTTGAACAACAATAGCCCCTCCTTTGTCTGCATTTTTCACAATCAAAGTAGTATCTTTAGAAAGTTTGTTTAATGCTTCCCTTTCTTCCTTTGGTAGATTGTTGTACACCTTATATTCTTTTCTGTGTTTTCTGAGTATTTCTGACGTCTTGTTCTACCAATCTGCAATAGGTGTCAACGGATGCATTTCTATGTTTCGGTGGAATAAAAGTGGATTTTCCCCGAAATTTACTAGAGTTCTCTGGTGTTTTAATTTCACTAATTGTTGAATCCATTGCAGTTGGTACAGGTTTGTCACTCAGGTTCATGATGTTGATTATCTCGTGGAGCTCCGGGTGTTGTAGTACGTCCTCTGGCCTCCGGCTCTTCCTCTGCCCCCTGCGGCATTTCTTCCTCGTCCTCGTCGTGTCTGGCCTCCTCGGTTCTGACCGGCGCCTCGTTCTAAAAAAGCGGCCCTGTTTGATGTGGGTCCGCTGGTCTCTGAAGTTGTGTCAAGATCTGTAGTGGAGGAGTGAATCACGTCATTGGCAGTGCGAATATATTCTTCTTTCTTGTCCTTTGGGATTCTCCACATATAAACTTCATTCTTTTCATAATCTTTTGCATCTCTTTGGAATTTCCACACTTTCCTTGCTTTTATTTCTTTCTCCACTTTATTCTTGTATTCCTCCAATTCGTTTTTTATATCCGTGATAGCCTGGATATCCATGTTCTCAATGATTTTCATGTTCTCTTGTATTGAGGCACGTACAGATGTTAACTGAGTTGTTAGCTCTTCAATCGTTAATGCCATTAAATCAAAGGAACATTTATTGGTGATTTCGCACCATTTTTGGCAGAAAGTTTCGTTTTCCTTACCGATCATAGGGCTCTTCTCCAATCTCAGTCCTTTTGGGATACGTTTGTGTCGGAGATAGTCACTGAGCGTCACGGCATGTAGGAACAGTCTCACTTCTTTATTGTAGAGTTTTCTTAATGTCTTTCGTGCCATCGTTGTGGTGTTGGTTTCTGTCGCCTGAGCCAAGTGGCCATCAAACAACGTCTCTTTTAGAAGGATTCTTTCAATATCTTCCGTGGAGTATTCTCGTGTGTTGTGGAGATAACTTGTACCTTCCATGCTGTAGTACAGATGAATGTTTTCAGGAACAGACAGATACTTTAAAAACTATGTTTAAAACCAGAGGGTACACACAAGACATTGTAGAAAAAGCAGCTTTGAAAGTGGGTCATAAAACCCAAGAAGATTGCTTACAATCTACAAGAAACAAAACGACCTCTGGACAACCTATACAGTGTATTACACAATACTCGCCTCTAGGCAACCTTTTTAAACATACTATTAAAAAACATTGGCATCTTCTCAGTTCTGATCCAACATTGGATAAATCTTTTCAGATCCCCCCTAGACTAGTCTACAGGAGAGCACATAACATCAGAGACATTGTGGTTAAATCAGACCTGCCTCCTAAGAAAACACAATTTTTTAGATGACTTACCAGATGGAAACCGACGTTGTGGTTCGTGTGCTCAATGTCACTTCACAGAAAAATGCACTGTTTTCTATCACCCAACAACTGGGAAAGAGATAAAAATAAGAGGCAAAATAACATGTACAACTACCAATGTAATCTATATGCTTAAGTGCCCATGTGGTAAGGCATATGTCGGTAAGACAACACGTGCTTTAAAAACACGCATTGCTGAACACAGGAGTACGATACGGAATGGGGATGAAAAAAGCCCAGTAGCTTTACATTTTAAAAAGGCACACCACAATGTCTCATCATTAAGATACCTTGGAATAGAGAGAGTGCATCTTCCAAGACGAGGGGGAGATATAGATAATCTCCTACTGAGGAGAGAAGTATGGTGGATCCATTATCTTAAAACGATGGCACCAACAGGACTCAATGAGGACTTTGACATTAGACCTTATTTGTAAATTTAACTTATAGAGGGAGACAGTCAATGGACTTTGTTTTTGTTTTTTGTTTGTGTGTTTTTTTCTTTTTTCTTTTTTGTTTTCAGTGACTAACACTGCTGCCTATCTGTAAATGATGTCTTAGGGCGCGTTCACACCTACCCTGTTTGGTCCACTTTAAGTGGACCATGGTCCCTTTAAGTGGACCATGGTCCCTTTAGATCGATAGTCCGTTTGGTTTGTACAGGTATGAACGCAAACCGAACTATAATGAGGACCAAACAACCGAACCATGGTCCTCTTGAAAAGTTGGGACTCGGTTCGTTTCAAAGTGGACCATGGTTCGTTTGCTGTTGGTGTGAACGCAAAACGAACTTTATATAGTATCTAATCTAGAGCAAATGACTGAAATGAGGTGCCTAGTGGCGGCGGTCGCGCGACCCAACTTGACAGCGCCAAGTGACAGCTTGCGCGCAACCCAACTCAAATGAATGACAGGCGCGCGGACAGTCTCTCTCGTCCTCTCTCTCTCTCTGCCTCTCTCTCTCTTCCTCTCTCTGTCTCTCTAGACTGGCGCCGCACGCGGACAGTCTCTCTCGTCCTCTCTCTCTCTCTGCCTCTCTCTCTCTCTTCCTCTCTCTGTCTCTCTAGACTGGCGCCGCACGCGGACAGTCTCTCTCGTCCTCTCTCTCTCTCTCTCTCTCTGCCTCTCTCTCGCTCTTCCTCTCTCTGTCTCTCTAGACTGGCGCCGCGCGCGGACAGTCTCTCTCGTCCTCTCTCTCTCTCTCTCTCTCTCTCTCTCTCTCTCTCTCTCTCTCGCTCTCTCTCTCTATATCTCTACTCTCTAGTCGACTTGCGCCACGCTCGTAATGACAGTATCTCTCTGCTTTATCACAAGAGACGCTGTCGGCAACTGTTATGTTTGTGAGTGCTAGTCCAATAGATGAACGACTTGGCGACAGCATGTCCTTTGTTTACAAATTAGATCCGCACCAAACAGGGTAGTGTGAACGCAGACCAAATCAAACAATGTATCATTTTCACATTTGGTCCACCAGAAAGTCCGGACTATCCACGGAAAGTCCGGACTATCCCTGGACTTTCAGATGTGAACACACCCTTAATGTTGTGTTTAACATAGATATTTCTCAAATCTTCTAAAAAATGTCAAATGAAAAGAAATTGTTACTTAATTATGTATAGAATGTATCATGCAAATATTGGGACCGCCCCTGATCACCAGGTGGGGCTGATATTCAATTTAGTTCACTTCCTGTATAAAAAGATGTCAGTGTTGTGTTGTCTTCATGCTTGAAGACCAGAAGGGTCGAAACGTCGCATCTGCCTTTTTTTGTCAAATAAACACCTTGGAACTACGAATGAGTTGCGAGCCCTGCTTTATCTTATAAATTATGAATTTAACCATGGCGATCAAAGTGTTAACTTAATTCATATTTAATTAGATCTTACTCCACCTTTATTTAATTAGATCTTACTCCACCTTTATTGTATTATTTATCTGTCTGTTAAAGGCCAACTTGCAGGTTAAACCCTATTCTGCATTTATGGGTAGTTTACATCATTGGTATCTAATTTAATTATAATTTTTTTTCCCCCTCTTCATGAAAGTCACTGTTGGCCTAGTCACATTGTTTATTGAACAAAAATACAACCTGCAAGTTGGCCTTTAATGTCTGTCCGCTAATGTTGCACCGAAAACGACCAAAGGTCATTCCTTGTTGTATGTGAAAACTACTTGGCAATAATATTTCAACCTTCTCTCCCGCCGTCCTCCCGTTAAAATATTTTCCCGTATTTTTTTATATATACAAAATGGCTGCAATTCTGATTGTAGTTATTTATTTATAGTATTTTGTCTTGCATAATTCTATTTAGGGAGATGACAAGGACCCTGAACCCAAAATACTCCCCCCCCCTTCGAGAGACCTTCTCTCCAACACTTTGATACCAGCCTGGTATACTGTTGAGAAGGAGAATGTGAAGGAGGAACTGAGGGCAGTTGACCATGTTGCCATGACAGCTGATGGTTGGAGCAGTGTGGCACAAGACCACTACCTCACTGCCACTGTGCATTATATCGTGGAGGCAGAGCTAAGGGAGAAAGTCCTGCACACCCGTGCAGTGTATGTGTCCCAGACGGGGCCTGCTGTAGCGGAGGAGATTGACACAATTCTCCATGATTTTGGGGTCAAATCTAAAGTGGTTGCGATCACAGTTGACAAAGCTGCCAACATGGATGTAGCTGTGAAGAGGCTGAACGTGTTGAAGATGGGCTGTTTTGCCCACACTCTAAATGTAGCAGCACAGAAGCTCTACACTGTGAAGACAGTTGCCGCATGGTCTGCCAGGATACGGGCCGTTGTGGTGTGGCTTAGGAAAGCCAGCCTCGCCAAGCCTGTCTTAAAGGAAAAGCAGAGACTCCTTGGTAAGTTAAAGGTCAATCTAAGAAAAAATAATTGGATATTTACTTATCCAATTTCTTTTGTTTTTTGTATAATTATTTGTATTGTTTTTAAATTCCAACACAATTCCTCCATATATTCATACTATTTTCTACTGGAGTCAAACCAAATAATATCTTTAGTTTGCTAATTGCAATGTATTGTTTTTGTCTGTTTTCCTAAAGGCCTTCCAGAACATGCCCTCGTGTTAGATGTGCGGACAAGATGGAACAGCCTCTTCCTAATGATAGAGCGCTTCATTGAGCAATACCCTGCCATCCAGGCAGCTTCCATGGACACACGGCTGAAGAGGGCAATGGACAGAGACAGGTATAGATGATTGACCAAACCGTTCGCTGTGTGTCAGTGTTCCAATGATACGATGCAGGCAGCTCTTCTTGCAAAAATTATATTTATTTTGCTTCACCGTGCAAACTGAATATCTTGGGTTGGGCTCCATAAACAGATCAAGCATACCTCCTACAGTGTACCTGGCGCTTATATAAACAGCGCCACCCCATGGTCACATAAATCCATTACATATTTAATCTGAGACCAATGGACCATATGCATGCATGTTGTACTTGTGCTTTTCTTCTCAGACTGGAGAGAGTGTCAGATGATGACATCAGGAGGTGTGAGGACTTCATGGACACAATGAGGGTCCTTTACAAATGTACACTCTGTGTGTCGTCTGACAAGAGTGCCACTGCCGGGCATATCCTTCCCATCCTGGACAAACTTAAGGATAAGTTTAAGGTGGAGGAAGACGATTCTGCCTTCAAGAGAGCCATTAAAGAGAAGGTCTGGGCAGACCTCTCCCCACGCTACACAGTATGTAGTTCATTTATAATCATTTAGTAGTTATATCACTTGTGTTTGTACTGCCAGCTAACTATTCAAATTTAAAATTAATTACCAAACTTTTAAAAACGTTAGGAAGAAAGAAATTATGACCTTCAACGGTTCCTTGAGGAGGCTACTGCCCTGGATCCTCGATTCAAAGCCAAAGTTCATGATGAGGCTGTTTGGACCCGCTTGGAGAAGGAAGCTGTCATGCTGGCAACCAGAAACAAGGTTTGTCCATGATCATTAAAGTAGACTTACTTATGTGTTCTATGCTATACTTAGTACATATTGTTTTAATTTGCTATTGTGTATGCTTTATTTAAAGGGTGGGGATGTGATGCAGGAGGAGCAAGAAGAAGAGCTGCTGCAGGAGGAAGAGGAGGAGGAGGATGGGTCTACAGAAGACAGGGCAGCAGCAGCACCAGATGTAATATATGGAGAGTGTACTACTTGTTCTGATAATAACATAATGCTTGATGAAATGATGAATCATGAAGCCTTTTTCTATTTTCAGCCTGCAGTCCCTGCACTGGGAAAAAAGATAAAGCGTTCAGCTCTGTGTGACATCTTTGAAGAGGAAGACCAGGCCCTGGCCCTGCTGGAGACCGTGATGGTGGACACCAGTGGCCCCTCAGCCGCTGGAAAGGCCAAGAAAGAGATGCAGGTGTATCAGAGCTTCTCTACTGTCCTGAGCTCAGTAGACCCTATCCTGTGGTGGTGGCAGAAGAGGGACCAGATGCCAATGCTGGCCAACTTGGCAAAAAAATATCTGTGTGTGCAGGCCTCCTCTACACCCTCAGAAAGGGTCTTCTCCACAGCCGGGGACACAGTGAGTGTGGAGCGCGCTCGGCTCTTACCAGAGAGAGTGGACATGTTGATATTTTTGAAAAAGAACTGCTAGAATACAGCAGCAGACACTTTCATTTGTTATTTAAATATATAGATGTGTATTTTTTGATCAGCAGAAGAGTTCATTGCTGCTAGAGTGGTTTGTTTACCCTTGTTTTATACTTTGTTTGTAAAATACAATACCTTTATTTCTTTTTTAAGTTAAATATATAGATGTGTATTTGTTTATCAGCAGAAGAGTTCATTGCTGCTAGAGTGGTTTGTTTACCCTTGTTTTATACTTTGTTTGTAAAATACAATACCTTTATTTCTTTTTTAAGTTAAATATATAGATGTGTATTTTTTTATCAGCAGAAGAGTTCATTGCTGCTAGAGTGGTTTGTTTACCCTTGTTTTATACTGTGTTTGTAAAATACAATACCTTGTATGTAGGATGATCACTGTACAGTCTGTATCAGTTATTGTCTTGTCATGTGGTGTTAAGTTATTGTCTTGGGAAGTCTTTTTATGTATTATTATTGTATTGTTTGTGATATATGTTTTGTTTCATGTTGAAAAAAAATACAAATTAAATATTTGATACAAAAAAAAATATGCATATATAAGCAGACATAGATTTTATAACTGATATTTGCCCTCTTTATGAACAACAGGGCCCCATTCCCCGTACCTGGTTCAACTAAGTCGATCAAGATGTCATTATCCAGATTCAGTTAACGAGATGATTGAAGCCAGGCTATTCATGTTCCCCGAAGGCCGATTGACTCTCGTTAACTCAAGCCGGACTTGACGACTCTAGATAATTGCGCGCGGCCGCGTCACCTCAAAAGGCATCAGAGGTCGAGTGCAGAAATGCAGATGTCAGAGCGAAAATGGCGAAAGCGGCAAGAGCAAACTTCTTCCACCCCGCTGAGCAGGAATTGCTCATGCGAACATACGAAGACCACAAGAGCACCATCATGATCAAGTCCAACACTGCCACCGCTGCGAGGGCAAGGCAGAGTGCGTGGCAACACATCGCTGATAAGTTAAATGCGTAAGTGTTGGGCAAATGTATATTATTCATTATCACAACCTTCAGAATAAGTAGATACAAAAGCCCAAAGCGTATTCATATAATTGATATGGATTAATAGATACGTATATGAGGATATGTATTAGGTCAGACATTCAATACATTGAAGCAGTGAAATGAAATTGCGTGTGATCCTCTCTATTCTTACATTATTCATGAGTCCACCTTAATCATTTCCTACAATAATGATATGCTATGGTGTACTACCAACACTGTCATATAATTATGAGTGCTTTCAACCCCCATGTATAGAAACAACCCAGAGTCCAAAAGGACATGGGAGCAGGTGAAAACCAAGCATAAGAATATCATTCAGAATGGTGAGTGAGTGAATTAATACAATCTGTGCCATGGTATTGCATTGAACAGCTTGTCAATGTCGTATGATCCTTCATATTCCAGCAAACAAAAAGAGGTCCGACATGGCCAAGACGGGGGGAGGACCCAAGACCCCTGACTTCACTCCTGCGGAGGAGCTGGCCCTCCAGCACAACAGGGGAAGACCCATCATGGAGGGTGTAGCTGGGGGCAGCTCCTCCGCCTCCGGGAGTAATCCTAGGAGCCCTCATCCCAGAGGTATAGGTGCACTTCATTCTATGAGTCTCTTTCATGATTATTCATTTAGTTAACCATCGTCACATTTTGCAGTGTTTGGACCTGCTGATGCAGAGGACACCACTGATGTAAGTTGATATTGCTGCATCATTGTGTAATGGTCCTATTTTAGCAATAAAGAAATCAATAATCAGAAGATCATTGAAAAATATCCCAAACCATTGCAATATCATCCACTGAATTATGTCTGTGTTTTTGGTAAATAATGTAATGTAAAAAGGGTATATAGCAATTATAAGCCTCTGCTTCAGCCTACACGTTGTCGGTCATTTTCTCTCTTTCATAAAAGGTTCTACTACTTTGCTTTGTAGAATACCGAAATAAAACCATCAATACATGTTCATTGTCCTTTAAAGAACCAAAGACAATTCTCCAAAGTTCCTAATTCCTAATTCACTAACAGACGGACAGTCCAGCAGACGATGGCGAGGACACCCCAACTGCCTGTTCCGGCGATGTGGTAAAAACAAGTTGTGGAAACTAATACTCCTATCCAACTCACTCCTTGTGAGTGGTATTTGGACTAAATCAATGCATTCCTTTAGCCAGGTACTGAATCACGGCCGGAGCCTGCAAGCGGAAGTTGCGGGCTGAGGTTGCATTCTTACAGTCGGAGATGGCGGGTCGGAACGAGTACCGCCGGCTAAAAATGCGGAAACTACACAAAGAAATAGAATTGATTGATCGGCAGCTGGATGTGAGTTGTGAAGCTTTGCCTAAAGTATTTGTGAGCTTTGGCATGAAATGCAACTTAACTGAAATTCTTTCTTGTGTGCACTTTCATTTACAGGCGGACAGCAGTCAAAATAAATAAAGACTTTATTGTACAACATATGGATCTCTTCTTCTTCTTGTACATGTTCCTCTATGAATGGGTATAACGTGAAAGCAAAGAGGGTGGCAAAGCCTATAACCATATAAATTAAACATGCAAACATGAAAAGAGGAATACGTAAGATGAGTCCAACATTGACCTAAATTAACTCAACACCTAACCAAAATGATGGTGGGCAATTCTGTTCCTTGCAGTCTGTCCGGTCTGCTCGTCCAAGTGGACTGGCTGTAGGTCATCCTCAGGATGGTCCAGGATGACTGGGACCCTCTCCTTCCTCAGTGTTGCCACATTGTGGAGCACTGCACAGGCCACAGTGATGTCACATGCCCTGTCTGGTGCCACCCGCAGCCCGCGCAGACACGTGAATCTGGCCTTCAGTTGGCCGAAGGTCATTTCTATCCGGGCTCTCGTCCAAGCATGAGCCCCGTTGAAACGGGCTTCAGGCCCTGGTGCTGGCTCTGGATAGGGGGTCATGAAGTAGGGCTTGCATGCATAACCCCTGTCTCCAATTAGGAGTCCATCGTAATGACCTATAGTAGATAATATACAATGTTAGATCACCTCTACATGAAATAAGCATTTATAGATGACATGATATTTGCTATACCTTGCTCGAAGCTGTTGCACAGTGCAGACTCTCTGAATACTCTGGAGTCGTGGACGGAGCCCGGCCACTTGGCCTCAATATTGGTGATGAGGCAGGTGGAGTCACAGATCATCTAAGATGAATTGCGGTCAAGTCATGGTTATTGTACAGTACATGGGTAGCCATACAGCAGGCAATTGCAAGGTCCATGATGACCCCTATGTTAAAACAAATATGATTGCTTTTATAGCAATGTAATTTGAGGGGAATTGTCATAAGTTGGCCTACCTGCACATTAATGCTGTGAAAGCCTTTTCGATTCACAAAATCACCCTCGTTTGGGCCAGAGGGTGCTTTGAGTTTGATGTGCGTGCAGTCCACTGCGCCAATGACATTTGGAAACTCTGCATAATAATAATGAGCTCCGTAAGGAATAGTGATATATGAATGCACTTTAATTAAATGGTGGAATATTGAATAACTCAATTACCCGCAATTAAGGAATAGTGATATATGAATGCACTTTAATTAAATGGTGGAATATTGAATAACTCAATTACCCGCAATTAAGGAATAGTGATATATGAATGCACTTTAATTAAATGGTGGAATATTGAATAACTCAATTACCCGCAATTCCATAGAAGCCCTCTTTGATTACATTCACTTGGACACGGCCAGGGAATGTAATGTAGTCATCCATGAACGTCTTCAAGGCCAAATATACTTTGCGAACAGCACGGCATGCAGCGGCTTTGCTGATGTTCTCCGCATCGCCTACGGTGTACAGAAAGGTACCACTGGCAAAGAAACGCAAGGCAATGCAGAGGGTCTGGGTGACAGTCAACGCTCTGCTGCGGCGTGTTTGATTAACAAGGTGTGGCCCGAGAAGGTCTTGGAGGAAAATGATTCCTCGTCTGCTAAATCTATAGCGCTCGTACAGGAACTCATTAGTATGAGCTAACGGATCTTGCCGATCCCTAAGCACTCTCTCTCTATGAACTGCTAATCGGACTATGATTGCTCCTTCGTCAATCGGATCTCTGAGGAAGGGACATGCCATTATTTGCGAGGGTGTGGCCACAATCCACGCATAACGTTTCAATCTATGCTTGAATGAAACAGAATCCAGGCGCTCCTCTCCTTCCTCGCTCCTCATACACAGCGGAGAATATGAAGGGAATCCGAGCCGAACGAGCGATAGGTTTCAATCATTAAGGATGTCCCCGCGGGATTCACATTTGCAATGCTGCGCGTTGTTAAAATAACCATTATAATGTGTACATCGCACTGAGCGAGCGCCACGGTATATATAACGTGCATTATTTAGGACAAAGTGAATTTAGTATCAGCATTTTGGGTCTATTTTACATTTCAAAAGACCCCTCTGGAAGAATGGAGCACAAAAACGTAATTCAGAATGGTATAACGCAGATCCTAGGCTGTGGGAATAATTTCAGGAAACAAGCTGTCACTTTCTTTGCGGGGGCGTGGCTCTGCTTGATCCGGCTAACTTGAACTTAAACTCTGCTTTCGACCAGGCTCAAACTTTTGGATCTGTTGTCATGGTGATTTGAACAATCCAGGTACGGGGAATCGGAAAGTCCGGCTTAAGTCAGACTTACCCGGAAGTTATCCGGCTAACTCAGTTATCCAGGTACGAGGAACGGGGCCCAGATGAGTATAATGGACAAGGCTATAGAGAGGTCTGCTTCTCACCTTGTTGATGAACGCAATTGGTGTTTTAGCACCAGAAGAAAATCAGTTATTGCCACCGCTTCGCTCTCGTGAAATTGCCTGACGTGAGCAGCTCGCCTCTGTATACACATGCAGGCCTCAATCAAAATGCTGGAAGGTGGCTGGACTAGAGAAAGTGGCCGCCGCCGCCGACGGTTGTGGTCGTTTGTAGTCCGTCGTTGAGTTATGTTGGTACCTTGATTGCGTTGAGATATGTTGGTACATTGATTGCGATTGCGGAATAGCTTCCAAAAGAGTAGACACATGATCATGAAGGTCTCCATTGCGTCTCTTGATCTGTATGAAATCGACTTGTCTGTGTTATTGAATGACTTGTTGCGTACTAGATGACGCAAGTATACCCTTGTGTTCATTGGCTCATAGGCGACACACACGCGCACACACGCCACCTGCTGTATCGGAGTGTTGCTCTCCACAATTGTGCCGGGAGCGCACCAAGACGAAGTGTGTACGCAAACTAGAGGGGGGAGAGGGGGGGGGCGGGGAGTTCGCATCAGATCTCGGAACGGACTAGAACGGAATGTAATGTAACCGAATTGGTGATTGAGAAAGGCCCCTAAGAGAATCGATTTTCAACTTGCGGCACCAGCGAGCATACGTACACATATACTATCGATAATCTAGCGTTTATTTGAAAACGATTCATAAATAGGCTGAAAAATTACAACGTTCTAGAATATTCCAGTACAGGGCGTTTATCACGGAATCTTTTTATTTTCCTTGAGAACAAGGGCTTTTCAAAATGCTATAAAACGGAAATGAACCGATAAAAAAACAATCCGCTTCGACAATGTTGACTGGAAAACGAGTCATTGATAAGCGACGGGCAGATTAGATACATAATTTAAAACATAGATTAGGCGTTATTAACGCTAACATTGAAGTGGATGCTGGGCATTCAAGCACTAAATCGTCTGCCCACTGCTGGCGCTGAAAGTGTTAAGCATGGATTCGAAACACGGATATATACGTGGCCCGTCCCGAATGTGTTAAGCTCTGCATTCAGGTCGACCCCCCTGCTGTGATGGATCACGGTTTATGTGGGTTTTATTTTAGTTTATTCTAGTGTGCTTTAGATGTATTTAGATTTTTCTCTGGTGAGCTGTCAATCTGTTAACACCAGTTAATTGCCATGCGACATGGCAGGTGTCTGGGCTTGATTGCCAACTAATTGGTGTCAGGTGTGCAGTGCCTTTAAGTGGGCTTGGTTGACTGTGTTCGGATGCTTGTCCATTTCATGTTTTCCCTCAATAGTAGAGGAGTGTCCCAAGCTCATGCTTCTAGGGTTTTTTATTTAATTTATTTATCCAGGAATGTCCCATTGAGATACAAGATCTCTTCTTCCAGGGAGTCCTGCCGAACATGGCACACAAGTGTCAACATAAAAACAAGGGCATTAACACTTTCCGTGCCAGCCATGCGGTGCCTAGGAACCCTGTTGCGTGCCACCATTCTATTCAATGACAGAGCTCTCATATTTGCGAACGCATAAACTATATCTTAAATTATGGCAATGTGTCTAATATGGCCGTCGCTTATCAATGACTTGTTTGCAGTCAACATTGTCTAAACGGATTGTTTTTTTTAATCGGTTAATTTCCGTTTTATACCATTTTGAAAAACGCTCGTTTTTTGTAAGTTTCCGGAAAAAATTAAGATTCTGTGATAAACGCCCTTTACTAGAATACACAAAACACGTTGTCATTTTCTGCCTATTTATGAATCGTTTTCAAATAAACGCTAGATTATCGATAGTATGTGTACTTATGCACGCTATAGAAGCGGGCTGAAAATCGATTATCTTATTTCCTGATCGCACACACACACATATGGCACACGCTGATATGTAGGTGAAAATAGCTCTGATTATCCCAAGACTGGTAAAATAGATTCCTTACATCAGATCAGATGTTCTCCAAAAAGATTATTCAAATTCCTGATAGTCATTCAAAATATCGATCGCGTTTATTGATCCAACTCTGGGTACTGGAAACACATGGTGGAAATGGTGGTGAAGTCATTGAGGCCTCCGGCCACGAAGAGCAGGTCGTCCAACACCCTGAGGCTAAGGTTTGTTTTCACTGTCAAACCCTCCCACCACATAGACTTATCCTCTGTACGCAGCGACTCCCACTCCGGCACGCCTGCTGCTCATGGGGGCGATCAGAGTCCACTGGTTGATGGCTGGGCTGTAGCACTCAGCTGAAAGCAGACACTCCGCCCCGTTGTCGCCACCACAGATGTAAACCTTGCCGTGGAGGGCTGTTGCCCCTGCGTCGCTCCTGTGCTCCAGCATGGGTGAGATCACTGTCCACTGGTTGGTTTCAGGCTTGTAGCGCTCGCCGGTGTTCAGTCGCATGTGTCCGTCAAACCCTCCCATGGCGTAGATACCTGGCCACCTGGCCTCAAAAGCATCAGCTGGCTTTGGACATCAAGGGTCCTTTTCCTCAAGAAGTATGTCTTCACCGTTTGCCAACCCCTGGACAGCCAGCGTGGCCTTGGAGTTGAAAGGTCATCTGGTGCAGACGTCTTGGGTCCTGATGTCCTGAACCTCAGTGTAACTGACACTGTCCTCTGGTGCAGAGACGTGTTGAGTCGTGACGTGTCCAGTCGTATGTGTCCGTCGAACCCTCCCATGGCGTAGATACCTGGCCACCTGGCCGCTGGCTTTGGACATCAAGGGACCTTTTCCTCAAGAAGTATCTCTTCACCGTTTGCCAACCCCTGGAAAGCCAGCGTGGCCTTGGAGTTGAAAGGTCATCTGGTGCAGACATCTTGGGTCCTGATGTCCTGAACCTCAGTGTAACTGACACTGTCCTCTGGTGCAGAGACGTGTTGAGTCGTGATGTCCTTCACCTCAGTGTAAATCCCTAGGTATGAAGTCTAAACCTCCAGCCTTCATGGATAGAAACAAGTCCTACAGGGTGATGCCTGTACCCGAGTCTTCAGAGGAGGAGGAAGAGTGGAGCCCTCATCTGGAAAGACAGCATGGTCCTTCAGTGGTGAGAGCCCCTGTCAAGAGGTCAACCAGAGGGAATTCAGCTCCACATTCTGCTACTCAGAGTGGTGAGCCATCTACACCCATCATACCAGGGCTTCCACAGAGAGAAGAGGATAAGGTTTATATTAGAGGGAGAAACTTGAGAAACCTGCCTAGGGTCGGTTACGAAGAACAGGAGGTTCCTGATGACGATCACTATTATTATTGCTATGGCTGTAAGGAGTTCTACCTTCACGAGTGTGACGTCCATGGTCCTCCTGTCTTTTACCCTAAAGTGGATGTGGTTCCAGGAGAGCGAGACAGAGCCAAGAAAACTCTCCCTCCAGACTTCCAGTTGAAGAAGTCTGGCATACCAGAGGCTGGTCTCGAGTGTTTTACTGTGGCAAGACAGAGCTTCCTGTAGGAACTCACTTTTGGCTGTATGAAGGGGACAAGGTAGAGGAGGAGGAAGCTGCCAAGAGTGGCTACTCCTGGATGATATACAAGGAAAAAAATTGTGACAAGTACATCGATACCAAGAGAGAGACTCATTCTAACTGGATTAGGTATGTGAACAGAACCTAGTAGCATTTCAGCACCGTGGACAGATTCTCTACCGTTGTTGCTGTTCTGTCACTTCAGGAGAGGAGCTGCTGGTCTGGTATGGAGATGAGTACGCCGCACATCTGGGCATCATCTTCGATGAACTTTGGGACAATTGTCAAGAGGTCAACCAGAGGGGATTCAGCTCCACATTCTGCTACTCAAGAGTGGTGAGCCATCTACACCCATCATACCAGGGGTTCCACAGAGAGAAGAGGATAAGGTTTATATTAGAGGGAGAAACTTGAGAAACCTGCCTAGGGTCGGTTACGAAGAACAGGGGGTTCCTGATGACTATCACTATTATTACTGCTATGGCTGTAAGGAGTTCTACCTTCACGAGTGTGACGTCCATGGTCCTCCTGTCTTTTACCCTAAAGTGGATGTGGTTCCAGGAAGCGAGACAGAGCCAAGAAAACTCTCCCTCCAGACTTCCAGTTGAAGAAGTCTGGCATACCAGAGGCTGGTCTTGGAGTGTTTTACTGTGGCAAGACAGAGCTTCCTGTAGGAACTCACTTTTGGCTGTATGAAGGGGACAAGGTAGAGGAGGAGGAAGCTGCCAAGAGTGGCTCCTCCTGGATGATATACAAGGATAAAAAGAGTGACAAGTACATCGATACCAAGAGAGAGACTCATTCTAACTGGATTAGGTATGTGAACAGAACCTAGTAGCATTTCAGCACCGTGGACAGATTCTCTACCGTTGTTGCTGTTCTGTCACTTCAGGAGAGGAGCTGCTGGTCTGGTATGGAGATGAGTACGCCGAACATCTGGGCATCATCTGCGATGAACTTTGGGACAATTGTCAAGAGGTCAACCAGAGGGGATTCAGCTCCACATTCTGCTACTCAGAGTGGTGAGCCATCTACACCCATCATACCAGGGGTTCCACAGAGAGAAGAGGATAAGGTTTATATTAGAGGGAGAAACTTGAGAAACCTGCCTAGGGTCGGTTACGAAGAACAGGGGGTTCCTGATGACGATCACTATTATTACTGCTATGGCTGTAAGGAGTTCTACCTTCACGAGTGTGACGTCCATGGTCCTCCTGTCTTTTACCCTAAAGTGGATGTGGTTCCAGGAGAGCGAGACAGAGCCAAGAAAACTCTCCCTCCAGACTTCCAGTTGAAGAAGTCTGGCATACCAGAGGCTGGTCTTGGAGTGTTTTACTGTGGCAAGACAGAGCTTCCTTTAGGAACTCACTTTTGGCTGTATGAAGGGGACAAGGTAGAGGAGGAGGAAGCTGCCAAGAGTGGCTCCTCCTGGATGATATACAAGGACAAAAAGAGTGACAAGTACATCCATACCAAGAGAGAGACTCATTCTAACTGGATTAGGTATGTGGACATAACCTAGTAGCATTTCAGCACCGTGGACAGATTCTCTACCGGTGTTGCTGTTCTGTCACTTCAGGAGAGGAGCTGCTGGTCTGGTATGGAGATGAGTACGCCGCACATCTGGGCATCATCTTAGATGAACTTTGGGACAATTGTCAAGAGGTCAACCAGAGGGGATTCAGCTCCACATTCTGCTACTCAGAGTGGTGAGCCATCTACACCCATCATACCAGGGGTTCCACAGAGAGAAGAGGATAAGGTTTATATTAGAGGGAGAAACTTGAGAAACCTGCCTAGGGTCGGTTACGAAGACGATCACTATTATTACTGCTATGGCTGTAAGGAGTTCTACCTTCATGAGTGTGACGTCCATGGTCCTCCTGTCTTTTACCCTAAAGTGGATGTGGTTCCAGGAGAGCGAGACAGAGCCAAGAAAACTCTCCCTCCAGACTTCCAGTTGAAGAAGTCTGGCATACCAGAGGCTGGTCTTGGAGTGTTTTACCGTGGCAAGACAGAGCTTCCTGTAGGAACTCACTTTTGGCTGTATGAAGGGGACAAGGTAGAGGAGGAGGAAGCTGCCAAGAGTGGCTACTCCTGGATGATATACAAGGACAAAAAGAGTGACAAGTACATCGATACCAAGAGAGACTCATTCTAACTGGATTAGGTATGTGAACAGAACCTAGTAGCATTTCAGCACCGTGGACAGATTCTCTACCGTTGTTGCTGTTCTGTCACTTCAGGAGAGGAGCTGCTGGTCTGGTATGGAGATGAGTACGCCGCACATCTGGGCATCATCCTAATAGCCATAGCCAATATTATAGTCAGACCACTCGCTCACTGTATTAATTTGTCCTTACTACATGGTGTGGTGCCAAAAAACATCAAAATTGGAAGAATAATACCCATTTATAAATCAGGTGACAAAAATAGTATTAATAATTACCGTCCAATATCCGTATTACCAGCTCTATCCAAAGTCTATGAGAGAGTTGTGTACAATAGATTAAGCGAATACACCACCAAGCTAGATATACTCACCAATTCACAATACGGCTTCAGGAAAAAAAGAACTACAAACATGGCAATATTAGACCTAATAGAAAAAATACATGATGCCATTGATCAGGGTGATTGTGGGGTGGGCGTTTTCCTGGATCTATCAAAGGCTTTTGACACCATTGACTTCACCATTCTACTTGGGAAACTACACCATTATGGCATAAGGGGTCTGGCTCTCAACTGGTTCAGTAGCTATTTACATGGTAGGCAACAGTACGTCGATATAAAAAAATCACAAATCAATAAAAATGGACATCAAATATGGGGTCCCCCAGGGGTCAATTCTAGGGCCTTTACTATTTATTCTCTATATAAATGACTTTGTCAACTCATCTGTACTTCTGCACAAAGTTATATTCGCTGATGACACTAATTTGTTTCTGTCACATAAAAATCCACTCAAGCTACAAGATCTACTCAATACAGAACTACAAAAAGTGGACACCTGGTTCAAATGCAACAAGTTATCACTAAATCTCAGCAAAACAAACTTTATTGTCTTCCACTCAAATCGGATGCACACACATCACATGTGCATAAAAATAAATGAAAAGGAGCTGTCAAGAGTGGCGTCCACAAAATTCCTGGGGGTCATCATCGATGAGTCACTCAACTTCAAATGCCACATAAAACACCTACAAACAAAACTGTCCAAATATGTTGGCTTATTCTGCAAAATACGGCATTTTCTTCCCTTGCCTGCCCTTCTCACTTTATATAAAACCCTGTTTGAACCCCTCATTAATTACTGTAACGTCATATGGTGCAACACATACCCCAGCCATCTCAAAAAACTAGAAAGCCTTCAAAAGAGGGTACTACGAGTGCTGTCATGGTCCGGGTATCGAGCGCCCTCAAAGCCTCTTTTCCATCGCTTTGGTCTCCTGAGGCTCGCTGAATTTAACATTCATCAAAACGCATCAATTATGTATCAAGTTGTCAACAACATGAATCACAGACTGTCTGAGCTTATCCCAGTCTGCCAACCACTGCACATCCACAACACAAGAAACAAGCATCTTATATCTGGCAAGAGGAGAAGGCTAAATTGTGCTAGCCTAAGCATAGCATGCAGGGGTCCACAGATCTGGAACAAGCTTGATGAAAATCTAAAAATGACTAATACCTTTAAAACCTTTAAAAAATCATTGAAAGAGGAACTGCTAAAATCATATCTCTAATTAAAATTATAACTTAGGAATAAATTTGTCTGTATTATGTATCTCTGTTATGTCAGTAGTAGGTAGGTGTGTAAACCTACCCACGTTGCAGTTTTTTGTTTTGTTTTTGTTTGTTTGTTTTGTTTATTTTGTTATTGTTTTGTTTGTTCATATTCTGTTTGTATCTGTGTTCAGGCTCCCTCCAAAAGCTTTAAATAGCTTCTTGGGAGACCTGGCACATGCACACAATTTGCGACATGTTATCACATGAGGATACTCGCATGTAAAATGTATCGTGTGTGTGTGTGAATAAAAATTCAATTCAATTCAATCATCTTCGATGAACTTTGGGACAATTGTCAAGAGGTCAACCAGAGGGGATTCAGCTCCACATTCTGCTACTCAGAGTGGTGAGCCATCTACACCCATCATACCAGGGGTTCCACAGAGAGAAGAGGATAAGGTTTATATTAGAGGGAGAAACTTGAGAAACCTGCCTAGGGTCGGTTACGAAGAACAGGATGTTCCTGATGACAATCACTATTATTACTGCTATGGCTGTAAGGAGTTCTACCTTCACGAGTGTGACGTCCATGGTCCTCCTGTCTTTTACCCTAAAGTGGATGTGGTTCCAGGAGAGCGAGACAGAGCCAAGAAAACTATCCCTCCAGACTTCCAGTTGAAGAAGTCTGGCATACCAGAGGCTGGTCTTGGAGTGTTTTACTGTGGCAAGACAGAGCTTCCTGTAGGAACTCACTTTTGGCTGTATGAAGGGGACAAGGTAGAGGAGGAGGAAGCTGCCAAGAGTGGCTCCTCCTGGATGATATACAAGGATAAAAAGAGTGACAAGTACATCGATACCAAGAGAGAGACTCATTCTAACTGGATTAGGTATGTGAACAGAACCTAGTAGCATTTCAGCACCGTGGACAGATTCTCTACCGTTGTTGCTGTTCTGTCACTTCAGGAGAGGAGCTGCTGGTCTGGTATGGAGATGAGTACGCCGCACATCTGGGCATCATCGTCGATGAACTTTGGGACAATAAGAGTTCTACTAAAGGAGTGAAGACCCAGTCTGTCAGTACTGCTACACCTCTGAGGTCTTCCTCCACAAACACATGAAGAGGATTCATCCAGCTGCTGAGAAGTGGACAGATCCGCACAGAGAGGCACCTCCTCTCAACCAGGCACTTTATTGGGACCCTGTCTGCCCCGCCCCCCTGTGAGGTAATTAAATGAAAGAAGGTCATTAGTCAAATATCATCTGCAATTCATTTTAAGTGTTTGTTTCATCCTGTTTGGAGCACCAGATAGGTGGGGTTTACAACATAACCATGACTAGGAACCTGACTAGTTTACCAGTATAACAACATTTTCAGCTTACTTGAAATCACCGGCAGTTATCTGGTCCAGGTCAATCATCTGTGGCTTTGTTTCTCTACATGGAACACTGTCAGCTGGCTACTTTTACTATGCGTCCACTAGTCTCTTTCAGAGAGCTACCGTAAATCCTCTAATAGTGACCTGTATTCAATTAAAAACCGACTCTATTAATGACCGGGTGCGCTGTTGAAATAAGCAATTATAAGCCGACCTCATAATACAAGCCAGGTTACTAATATACGCATGAGCGAACCTCCCCTTACTTCCGTATATGGAACACGGGTCGCACGTGTTTCAGTATGTTTCTTTATTGTTATGCTCTCAGTAATGCATACAGCTGCTAGCTCCTAGCTCACGCTAAGCCTTCTACCAGTCAGGGCCATATACGAAGATGCACCATCCGTTAGTCCTCAAACCTAGATGACAGTTCTTACATATTACCAGCAGGAGGGGTAATAACATCACCATAACATATCCCTTCTTATAAATGGTTAAGTTAACAAACACACTTAATCATTACACTTTAACAGCCAGTAATGTAACAGAGTAACAGTAGCGTAATAAATCTATCCTTTCTTTCCTTCTCCTTAACATCAACATAATGACACAACAGGAACAGTCATCTCTTTTTTTCTTCTTTTTTACATAACAGTAAGTCCCAAAAGTCCATAGGCCTTTAGCCTTGGGTCGGTGAAGCCTGCGGGCTACAGATTGAGTCTTTCAGGTGGTCGCGACCAACGGCCGCTACGCAGTCGGGCAGCGGGCCTCTCGGTGCTTGACGGTGCTGCAGGTCAGTTTGTGGGCTGTGAGGCACACCTGTCTGCCTGCCCCCCCCCCCGCCCCCACAGTCTAATCTCCTCCCCAGCCTCAGTGATGCCTTCTGCACAGTCAGGTCTGGGCAGATTCTGCTCAAGTGTCTCATCCTGAGGAGTTGAAACTCCCTCCCGCCTCTGTGCTGCCCATTCAGCCATCCGGAGGTCCACTCTGTTATGCCTATAGAGAGTCCCATCAACATCAACGAGGAATGAACGTGGTGCGACCCTCTTCAGACAAGAGCCGAGCCGCCACCGCCCTGCAGAGACATTCTACATGTATAATCATGTAGTTTTATAGCAGAAGACATTCTCCCATTATTACAATATGCAAAACCTAGTTCCCTTGGGTTCTCTCTCTCTGGCACAGCCAGACCACTCACAGATCCTTATCAGTGACCATAAAAACTCACACACACACGTTGCAATATCCTCATCTTCCCTAAGACACATTCATTCCCCCAAGACACAACGCTGGAACATATAGCCTTAACTCAACTAATTTGACACGAAATGCCACAAGTGACTAAATTATGACATGACTAGGATTACCCCGGGATTAGGAGACGGGGCCAGGTAGAGTTTAAGTACCAACGATAAGACACAGACACATATAAATCTCTTTCCCTCCCTTTCAGAACAGACCCCCACTTTAACTCGCACACACCCAAAACACATCCCCCACACACACATCCCACACAAACACACCAATTATATGATGTGCCATGGAGAGAGGAAGGGGAGGACTTCACTTTTTTCATTTGGGAGCACACACTTTGGCCGGCCGGTCAGATCACTATGTGTTCAAGAACTAGTATTTTGTTTATTTCACCTATTATACCTTATTCACTTTTATACCTTGTTCATTCATTTTTATATAATAAACTACCTCAAAAGTGTTTCATTCTTTACTTCTTTTTCAAATCTTATTACCGATCGGGTTTCAAAGTCTGCAAACTCGACATGTTCCAAGCATACTAGGAAAGCATACTAGGACCGCTACTGTTCCTAATTTATGCAAATGACATGTCGTCAGCTTGTGACTGAAACTTGTTCCTGTTTGCGGACAACTCAGCCCTGCTGGACTCTGACAAGAACAAGTTACAGGTTGAAAAAACCCTTGGCTCTGAACTAGGCAAAATCTGACTGCGGTCAAGCCAGCCGTCTTTCACTTTTGTGTGGTCAAACCAGCCAACCCTGTAATTTCGAGTGGGCGATTAGTTACAGGTTTACGGTAATGCAATAAAACAACCATGGGAAGCTGTTGTAATTAACCGAAGTGACTTTCGAATACAGTCTCACAAGTTGATCTTACAGAAATACTTTAATTATTCCCGGTAATGAACTGAATGAACATCAAATCAATAGGACGTTTCCTATGTGCAGTATTATATATTCGACCACTAAAGCTACAGAAAATCCCACAGAGGAACACTTCCGGTGAGGATTTCAAAGTGAAGGATGGCATGTGATGGCAGCTCAGTTGGATACACCCGGCCAGTGTCCACTCTGAGTCATCCAGCTGTAACTCAAGCCTACCTGACTGTCTACATTGATTGATCCGGGAACATTCTCCCACAATTTGATATATTTTTTCAGGATCTCAGAACTACCAGCGGGATTCCCTTCGACTAGCTGCAGAGGAGGGGTATTAGTACGTCAACAACACAAGGATCTCAGAACTACCAGCGGGATTCCCTTCGTCTAGCTGCAGAGGAGGGGTATTAGTACGTCAACAACACACGGATCTCAGAACTACCAGCGGGATTCCCCTCATCTAGCTGCAGAGGAGGGGTATTAGTACGTCAACAACACAAGGGTCCTGAGACTGCTGTCAAGCCATGGGGCAGATCTATTTTTGACCATGATTTGACATTAGTTGCTTGCCGTTTAATCAACATCGAACGACCCCCCACTTCCTCCCAGACACCCATTCCAAGAGCCTGTTCGCTTTCCAGGTCTCTCTCTCTCTCTCCTCTCTCTCTCTGATCAACAATGGCAGCGCATTCAAAACTACTGTTCAACATCCTGGACGGGTTAAGAAAGGAGGAGCTGAAGACGTTCCGGTGGTATTTGAAACAAGAGGACGTCCTGGAGGGCTGCCCTCCCCTCGCGACGTGCCGTCTGGAGAATGCTGACATACATGACATGGTGGATCTGATGGTGAAGTACTATTCTGATCTAGCTGTGAAGATTACAGAGAATATACTGAAGAATCTCAACAGGATTGATCTGGTGGCAGATCTACACGCAGCGGCATCTGATCAAGATGCGCATTTAAAACTACTGTCCAACATCCTGGAGGAGTTAAGTAAGGAGGAGCTGAAGACGTTCCGGTGGTATTTGAGACAAGAGGACCTGGAGGGCTACCCTCCCATCCCTGCTGACATATATGACCTGGTGGATCTGATGGTGCAGCACTATGATGATGTAGCTGTGATGATTACAGAGAAGATACTGAAGAAGCTCAACAGGAATGATCTGGTGGAAGATCTACACGCAGCGTCTGGTGCAGCGTCTGGTGCAGCATCTGGTGGAGCGTCTGGTGCAGCGTCTGGTGCAGCGTCTGGTGCAGCGTCTGGTGCAGCATCTGGTGGAGCATCTGGTGCAGCGTCTGGTGGAGCGTCTGGTGGAGCGTCTGGTGCAGCGTCTGGTGGAGCATCTGGTGGAGCATCTGGTGCAGCATCTGGTGGAGCATCTGGTGGAGCATCTGGTGCAGCATCTGGTGCAGCGTCTGGTGCAGCGTCTGGTGGAGCGTCTGGTGCAGCGTCTGGTGGAGCGTCTGGTGCAGCATCTGGTGGAGCATCTGGTGCAGCATCTGGTGGAGCGCCTGGTGCAGATATCATGTGCATGTATCAAGGGAGCAAATTCGTGGATCAGCACCGGGTAGCCCTCATCCAGCGGGTGTCCGCGGTGGATGCCATCTTGGACGAGCTCCTTGGCGCGAGTGTTATTACCCACGAAGAATACAGCAAGGTCAAGTCAAAGGAGCTTGTGTTCCCCAGGGCTCTGTCCTTGGCCCTATCCTCTTCATTATCTACCTCCTCCCACTCGGTCGGATTCTCCGTAAACACAGCATCAATTTCCACTGTTACGCAGACGACACCCAGCTCTATGTTTCCTCCAAACCCACTTCCACCCTCCCTCCCTCTTCCCTCTGTGCCTGTCTACAGGAAATCAAATCCTGGTTCACCTCAAATTTCCTGAAATTAAACAGTGGCAAAACAGAGGTAGTCCTCATTGGCTCCAAGTCCACACTCACCAAGCACCCCCGTTTCACCCTCACCATAGACAACTCCTTGGTTTCCCCTTCCCCCCAGGTCAAGAGTCTGGGTGTCGTCCTCGACAGCACCCTATCATTCCATTCCCACATCAATAACATCATCCGGTCCGCCTACTTCCACCTTCGCAACATCAACCGCCTCCGCCCTTCACTCACTCCCAACAGCGCCGCAATCCTGGTCCACGCCCTCGTCACTTCCCGCTTAGATTACTGCAACTCCCTTCTCTTTGGTCTTCCCCACAAACTCCTCCATAAGCTCCAACTGGTCCAGCACGCTGCTGCCCGTATAATCACCAGAACCCCTGTCATCAGTCACATCACCCCCGTCCTACGCCAACTACACTGGCTTCCCATTAAACTCTGCATAGTCTACAAGATCCTCCTCCATACATACAAGGCCATACACAACCTTGCCCCTCCATACCTGTCCGACCTCCTTCATATTAACATTCCCACCAGGTCCCTCAGGTCTGCCTCCTCCATCAACCTGACCATCCCCCCAGCCCGTCTGTCCACCATGGGGTCAAGAGCCTTCAGCTGCTCTGCCCCCCGCCTCTGGAACTCCCTCCCCCCCGACATCAGGAACATTGACTCCATCATTTCTTTTAAAACCCACCTCAAAACCCACCTTTTTAGGCAGGCGTATGTCTGATTTTAATTTAGTCTGTTTTTATATATTTAAATTTTTTTTATTTTAATGAACTGTGATTTTATTTATTTTATTGTGATGAATTTAACTGTTTTTAAATTGTTGTACGGCGACCTTGTGTGCCTTGAAAGGCGCCTTATAAATAGAATGCATTATTATTATTATTATTAAAGGGCATAAATCAGGAGAAGATGAGGGAGCTCTACGATGGTCCCCTGAACACCGTCGGGACCAAAGGGAAATACATCTTCTACAAGATCCTGCTGAAGAAACACGCATGGCTCATAGAAGACCTGGAAATGGAAAGAAAATGGAAATGGTGTGAGGATTTGGGGGTGGCTCATAAAAACTCTGAACTGAACTGAACTGAAGAGGCTTGTCTCCAGTAGCAGCAGCAGCACCCCAAGTGTACTTTCTTTTCTTTTTATGTATTCATAAAGTATAACTAAAAGTTATGTTAACCCTTTCACTACCACACTACAGAACGTTAACACTTTGTCGTGTGGCAGTGAAAGGGTTAACCTTCTGTATTGTCACTGTGAAAAACAAAATACTTCCCAAAGGTCAGTGAATACCACGATCACAACACCAGAGGGAGCTCCACAAATCATGTTAAACCCAGATTCGGCTCAAACAAGGGACTAAACACGTTTCGCAATTATGCCACATCAATGTGGAACGCCCTACCCACAGCTGTAAAGGAATATGAATCACTACCCACCTTCAAAACCACTCTCAAAAAACACCTAAGGGAGACTGCAATTCGAAACTGGCCCCTACAAATGTCCTAACCCAGTTGCACAGTAAATTACCAAGTATGTCAGTATTCCATTGTACAGTGTACAGTGTCCCCCCCCCCTACCCAACCCCCCCCCCCCCCCCCCCACCTCCAATGTACAGCCCTCACCCACCCACCCAACCCCACATCACCCACCCAACCTCCTCCAATGTACAGTTTCTACGTCAAATGTATATACACTCTTTTTCTGGACACTTTTGTATCACAAACAGTACTGTATTTGCAAATCTAATATGTCATAAATGTATAGATGTAGCAGTACTGTCTATCTGTATGTCATGTATGTCATATATGTTATGATGAATTGAAAATGGGGGACCCTGATGTAAACAAGACGAAAGTCTTTCTCTGGTCTGCATCCCCTTAACAATTGTGTGTATTGAGCCGTACTGTATTGTACCCATTCTGCAATCTGTTAATAAACTTTTCAATCAATCAATCAATCAATCAATGTGGTTCATTTATATTATTTGCGATTGAGGAACAGGGTAATTTATGAGAATAATGTTAGGATTTATTGATTCATAAACTTGTTGCACAAATACTATGAACTACTTTTACTGTGTACATTTTGAGAATGGCAAAATTCCCTTGTTTCAAGTTTCAAGTTCAAGTTTGCCAGGACATGCAAGTCATAAAACACTAGAGTGTGACTTGAACGGAGACTCTGGGAAACTGTCCCCCAGCAGGGGTCACAGGGATAAATAGCCCCCAGCTGTCTTAAACTGACCGGTCGTAACGAAGGAGGGGGTCAGGAGAACAATAGACAAGATATGACTGTTTGTACCCAAGTGGGACCAGGTGCTAAAATGCATCAAGGCTTCAAAATGAAGCCCTGCCGGGCGGCTAGGTGGTGCAATGGGCAAGGCGCTCACCACCAATGCAGGATACGCTGGGTTCGAGCCCAGCTCTCCGCATTGCTATCAGCTTTGCTGGTCGTTCATACTAAAACAATTGGCAGTATTAGGGGGTGGGAAGCTGATGGGTGGGGATCGGACGTTGTGGACAGCGACTCCTACAGGTCGGTTGGTGCGCCTGCGCAGCAGAATCAGGAAGTGACGGGGGCGGCGTGCCCTCCCACGCTGAGAGATCACGCTGTGCAGGTGAAAAGATGCGACGGCTGCTTCCTCGAGTACCGGAGGGGACACGTGATGTAAGGCTTCGTCCACATTGCAGCCGGCTTGTGGGAGGCATGGCCTAACAACGTTCGAGACAGGGGAGGGTAGAATTGGACGATACAAAATTGGGATGGGAGAAAAATAGAAAATGGGAGAAAAAGTAGATACATTTTTTTTATTAAGCCCTGCCCTATATAAGCCTATATAGGGATTAGATTAAATGAAATAACTAGCTGAGATTAGACCAGACTAACTCAGAACTGGGAAATCTGTGTTCTGTTCAATTATTGGAGTAACTGGATATCAAAACTAGTCCAAAAAGACCAAGGATAACAGTAAAACAATAAGAATGCATTTAATTAGTAAATAACAGAGGTTAACCCATTCTCCGCCGGGCATTGTACCCATCCTAAACCATCCTCTGCCAGCTCTATTTGTCTATAGAGATGTTCACCTTCTTTGCAGGGCTATAACTTTTTAAATTGTATTGCTAAATTGACATTACTATGGCCCATTCAACATCAATTATCTATCGTTCAGGATGTAGGAACGTTTTACTTTTTCATTCACACATTCATACAAAAATACGGTCTAGAGTATAAATATGTTTTTATCGTTTTTCTGCAGTATTTCATAGAACGTGAGATATAGCCATAAATGCATATATTAGACCATCAAATGCAGTTTGATACCGGTCGACGCCAGATAAAAAATTTCAACTGTACACGGTCCTAGACGTTATGACTCATCATGTGCGGATGAACAGAGGGGGGGGGGGGGGGGGGGGGGTCGTTTATAATTCCGTGACCGACGTTAAATGATTCATGTAGTATGGGTGATATATTGATCAGAGCAGTTTGAATCGAAAATGGTAAAGAAAAACTCTGAAACTCACCCTAGTCTCCTCGTAGCGTTGGGTGATGAGAGTGGAGCAAAAAGATCGCCATCATGGGATGTTGATCGATGCGATCCATCGTCGGGTTGTATATGACTAATACACGTCCAAATAATGTTGATTATTGAGTTATGGCAAAGATCCATATCCACGGTGTCTGTATTGAGCCCCGGGATGATCACAGAGTGGCCGGACGAAAATAGGGGACAGACCAAGCACTTCCGGCCAGGCAACTCGTCGATCGGCCACGAGGTGGCGGTATTGAAGCGTTGCAGAGTTGAGCGGAGTCCTACAGCACCAGCCAAGACTCCGTGGGTGAAATGTGAATACCATGACGAAAATATGAAATATTGATCTCAAAGACGCCTTATAATAATAATAATAATTTAGGACCTGCTCCGAGGTCACCATTTGGCACACATGCGAACCATGCATACAATGCGTATCTGCGATTAACCCATCCCGTCGTCCTTCCCCCCCAAGGGCAGCCGGGAGCAGACAGGCGCCACGTGAGCCGCGCCAGGGGACCAATCCAAGTGCTCCTGTCCGTCTTCGTCAAGGACGCCACAGCGTTAGCGATCTTGTTGTTGTGCATGTTTTTCCATTGGGTTTATCTTATCGGGGGGGGAAACCCTTGCGAGCACGGGGAGAACATGCAAACTCCACACAGAAAGGCCTGGGAGATACCCCACCTGGGTAACTGGCATCATTGAAACCTGGTCCCCAAGCGGGATTCGAACCCTGGACCTTCTTGCTGTGAGGCGACAGTGTTAACCACTACACCACCGTGCCTTACGGCGGAGAATGACGTGTAACAAGTCATTGGCGAGCAATGGGTTAAGTGTTAGACAATTTGCAAATGGTGTGTTTCATGCAGACTAGAAATAGTCCTACACTGTGTAAATCAATATGGACCCTATGCAATTTGCATACAGGCCAAACAGGTCCACTGACGATGCGGTCTCCCAAGTACTGCACAGCACCCTCTCTCACCTGGACCGTCAGAAGGGGGGCTATGTGAGACTGTTGTTCATTGACTACAGCTCAGCGTTCAACACCATAGTCCCCACCAGACTGGTGGACAAGCTGATCGGGCTGGGTCTGAGCTCCGCCCTGAGCGCCTAGGTACTGGACTTTGAGTGAGAGACCCCAGACGGTCAGGGTGGGGGGTCAGACCTCCAACACCATCACCCTGAGCATCGGGTCCCCCCAGGGCTGTGTTCTGAGCCCCCTGCTGTACTCACTATACACACACGACTGTGTGGCCAAGTTCAGCTCCAACTCCATAGTGAAGTTCGCAGACGACACGGTGGTGGTGGGGTTGATCTCGGACAACGACGAGAAGGCCTACCGGGAGGAGGTTGAGGTACTGGAACGCTGGTGCCAGGACAACAGCCTGCTCCTGAACATTGGTAAAACCAAGGAGCTGATCGTGGATTATAGGAGAGGACAGCAGGAGACACACACACCACTGATGATTAACGGGGCTACCGTGGACAGGGTGAGCAGCTTTAAGTACCTGGGGGTCCACATCTCAGAGGATCTGACATGGACAACACACATAGACACAGTAGTAAAGAAGGCGAAGCAGCGCCTCTACCACCTGAGACAGTTAAGGAAGTTCAGAGTATCGGGGAAGATACTCCAGTCCTTCTACTCAGGAGCTGTAGAGAGCATCTTGACCGGAAACATCACTGCCTGGTTTGGAAACAGCACGGCACAGGACAAGAAGATCCCTACAGAGAGTGGTGCGCTCAGCCGAGCGTACCACGGGTATGGCACTACCTCCCCTGCAGGTTCTATACAACAAGAGGTGCACATCCAGAGCCTGCAGAATAATGAAAGACCCCCACCACCCCAATAACAGCCTGTTCCAGCTGCTGAGGTCAGGCAGACGCCTGCGAACTCCAGTTACTAGGACAGAGAGGCTTAGGCTCAGCTTCTTCCCCCAGGCCATCAGAGCCTTGAACAATGAACATTGAGTGCCACAGAACACTGAACTATCCACACACAAGCACACACACGACACGCACGCTGTGCACGCTCACACACTAGCAGCCACTTTAACACTTTAACATGAGCGGGCACACACTCATGCCGCACACACCCACTTATGGCCAAAAGGAAAGGCCACTTTAAATTAGTATAACAACAGTAACAGTGTATTGCACTACCAAAGCTACCTAGCATGTCCTGTATGCTCTGTAAATATTTTTTATGTACAGATACCGAGATGTCACACCATGTTACCCGTTACCTGTTTATTGCACAATGTTGTTTTTATTGGATTCTATTATATGTTGTACCACTGTATTGCACATCGTTGCGGGCAAGACCACCCGCATTTCATTGTATACTTGTATGCCGTGACAAATAAAACTCTTGACTTGACTTGACTCAAAGTACATGTGGTGAAATTACTTCCAAAACTGTTTTCAGCCAAGACGACCATTAATATTTTCAAGAAAAGTGTCCGTGTGCTCATGTTGGAATATTATGACTTGATTTGCTAATTCTAAATGTAAAAATAATGAATCCAATAGGCTAAATTGTATAACCTTAGTTATCTTAACACATCCACCGCCGGAAACAGCTTACGACGTGTTTCAAGGTCATGCGAATTCCGCCATTCCACGGCGTACGACGTTATTGAGATCATATTTCATTTTTTCACCATGGTATTCATAATTCCCTCACAGAGCCTGGTCTGATACAGTGGGAGCCTGCACAACAGTGCAACGCTTCAATACCGCCGCCTGGTGGATGATCGGGCGAGTTACCAAACCGGAAATGGATCGAGTCGATCTCCGTGCATCTGGGAAATGCGTCCGGCAGTCACATATTGTTGCGGGACTCTAGACACACATCCGTGTATATGGATCGCTCCCATAACTCAATAATCGATATGATTTGGGCGTTTATTTCGCCATACAAACCGGAAATGGATCTAGTCGATCGACGTCAAATAAATGGGATCTTTTTCCTCCAGTCTCATCGGCGAACGGTAAGAGGGCAGTAACGTTACTTTCAGCGTGATTGTTTATTATTATTAACACTTTGAGTGCCACTCACGGCTTTTCTCGGGTTTACGACCCGACCGTTGAGTATTCTCGGGTATTTTTTATTTATTTTTTTATTAGCGATCTGAAATCATATTGCATCACGCGAGCCTACCGCCGGAGATCCAGGGACTGCCGGCGTTCAGATGTGAAAAAAGCGCCCCCTATTGTCTCCCAGATGGTAAATCACCCTTTTGGAATGGACTCAATGAAAGTGAATGGGAGAACGGATTTCTGACTCCACATTTTACTTCTCACTGATGCAGCCGGGGTCTACCAGAGTTCATTCTGGAGCCTCTGAGCCGCGCGGATCATGTGTTATACTGTACACACGATGGATCAATACATTTATCGATTTTTTCGAATGGCGATCGGAAATTGGAATAAACCATTTGGATACCATCTGACCTCAGTTAAGGAATCTATGTTATCAGTGTTAGGATAATCAGACTCGTTTTCACTGATATAAGCGTTTATGTGATATGGCTGTTTTGACTGTAAAAGCCATGAGGAAATAAGAGCAGCGATTATCAGCGCACGGCACGAGCGTGCGTGCGCACACATACTATCGGATCATCTAGCGTTTATTTGAAAACTATTCATAAATAGGCAGGCAAATGACAACGTTCTGGAATATTCCAGTAAAAGGCGATTATCATAGGCATGGGTTGTTTTTTCCCGGAAAACGGGTGATTTTCAAAATACAATCTGCCTTGCCAATGTTGACTGGAAAATGAGTCTTTGATAAGCGACGGGCAGATTAGACACATAGCCATAATTTAAAACATAGATTAGGCGATATTAACGTTAACATTGGCCGTGGATGGTGGCATTCAACGGGGTAAAAAGGAAAACACGGCTCGGTACTGAAAGTGTTAATGCAAACTGCTCTGATCAATATATCACCCATACTACATAAAGCATTTACTGACGATCACGGAATTATAAACGACCCCCCCCCCCCCCCCTTTCATCTGCGCATGATGAGTCATAACGTTTAGGATCGTATTCAGTTGGATTTTTTAATATAGCGTGTATCGCGAATAAACTGCAATCGATAATCTATATTATGTGTTTAGCGTTTGAGGAATTACTGCAGAAAACGATAAAAACACTTATATTCTAGACGGTATTTTCATATGAATCTATGAATGAAAAAGTATAACGTTCCTACATCCTGAACGATAGATAATCGATGTTGAATGGGCCATAGTAATGTCAATTTAGCAATACAATTTAAAAAGTTATAGCCCTGGGGAGCTCCAGTAGCTCACCGCATATCTTGGCGCTATTTCTGCGTCGGGGAGAACCGTGCTGCGTCATGGATCTGGGGGACTCGAGTTCGATTCCCGGACCCGCCGTCATTTCCCAGAATGTCTTCCCCTGATCTATATCCCGTTTCAACCTATATCTGTCGGTCATGCTTGACCAGAAAAGCGATAAACGCAAAAAAATTAAGTTTAAAAAAAATAAAAAGCAATTATAGCCCTGCAAAGAAGGTGAACATCTCCATAGGCTTAGACTGGTGGCAGTGATCATACATTGATGGATAGAAGTGTGGCAGTCAATGTGTTAAGATGACACACGCACATTATGAACCATGGATTAAAATATCGACGTGCGTGGTGGTTGTGTTTGGGTCGACAAAATGTTTGATAAAAACGCTAAAACTGGGTACATTTCGATACTTTTTTCCCCCTCTTCATGAAAGTCACCGTTGGCCTAGTCACATTGTTTATTGAACAAAAATACAACCTGCAAGTTGGCCTTTAACACTTTGAGCGCCACGCCGGGTTTTCCTTTTTACCCGCTGAATGCCACCATCGGCGCCAATGTTAACGTTAATATCGCCTAATCTATGTTTTAAATTATGGCTATGTGTCTAATCTGCCCATCGCATTATCAAAGACTATTTTCCAGTCAGTGCTGTCAAGGCAGATTGTTTTTTTATCGCGTCATTTCCGTTTCAGAGCATTTAGAAAAGCACCCGTTTTCAGATAAAAAACAGCCCATTCTGGACCATTCTATGAAAAGCGTCCTTTACTGGAATATTCCACAACGTTGATATAGAACTCCATGATCAGCGGGGCTCAGACGCTCCAGAATGAACTGTGGTAACCCCGGCTGGATCAGTGGACTGGAAAATGTGGAGTACCGGATTTTTTTCCCCATCCATTTTCATTGAGTCCATTCCAAAATCCCTTATGTCATCTGAAAGACGATAGGGGGCGCTTTTTTCCACATATAATCTCCGGCGGAGCTCGTGTATACTCGGGTAGGCTTGCGTGATGCAATATGATTTCAGATCGCTAAAAAAGAAAAAAAAAATCCGAGAAATCTCGTGAGTGGCTTTCAACCACATAAAAATAAACCCGAGATATCTCGTGAGTGGCACTCAAAGTGTTAAGTAGTTTATGAAACTGCCATGTTTGTACTTAGTACTTCTTAGACTACTTGCACAACTACCTTTACTGTGCACTTTGAGTAATTTGATTTTCAAAGTCCTCTCCATAGAACAAGAAAGTATTTTCGACTAACATTGATGTGGGATAAAAAGCATTTCTTCCATAAGTAGTTTATGAAACTGCCATGTTTGTACTTAGTACTTCTTAGACTACTTGCACAAATAATATGAACTACTTTTACTGTGTACTTTGAGTTTCAAAGTCCTCTCCATAGAACAAGAAAGCATTTTCATTCACTCACTCATTCAAAAGGGTTCAAGTATCTCGTCCGGCTCCAGCGTCTCGCACAGCTCCATCAAGACAGGTCTTGGCAGCCTGAAGTAGAGCTGCCGCAGTTACCGCATTATCGCGGTATTGCTATCACGCTCACCACAGAGTCAAGCTGATCACCGCATCACCATTTTTATAATTGTGTATAGGCTATTTTCTTCACGCCATGTGTTCGACTCGCAGTTAACATTCTGATTGAACCCCAGAACATGCTTTGCTGCAACAGAAGGTTTTCGCTTTGAATTCTGCTAAGAACATGGATCTTGTAGCGAAACCCAATGTTACTTCACCTGTTTGGGAACACTTTGGCTTTGAGCCTGATGAAGAGGGAAAGCCAAAGAATTTAGATGAGGCAGTGTGCCGCATTTGCAGCAAGAAAATAAACGTGATGCAAGGAAACACGACAAATCTTGCCTCGCATCTTAGCACCACTCATCATCCGGTATACGATGCAATGAAAGGCACCCCATCTACCTCGGGAGGTACCGGCTTATGGAAGCAAAGGAGTGACAGAAGTATTTGAATTTAATCAGACACCGAATTTATAGCATTGAAAATAATTACTTTGAAATCATGTATCTGAATTTTTTCAGACACCGAATTTATAGCATTGCAAATAATTACTTTGAAAATCATGTATCTGAATTTGTTTGTTCAGAATTTACCTATGTGGGGAAAAAATGCATAATCGAATGCATAATTTCTCTGTTCAAAATTCTATGTCAAAAATTGCGATGCAGCATCATCCGGGCTACCCAGACAGGAAGCAATCGAGCCTGAATGCAATCAAACTGACTTCTGGCCATCACTGCACGGCTTTGTCAGTCATGTGATCACAACAACCCAGCTAGCCGGGCTCCGGTAATTAGTCAGTTAGTTCTGTGTTCCCTGTTGCAATAAACGTTCAACAAAACGGTATCTTATTACCGCTTTCCTCCCAACGACAAAGAGAAGAGAAGGTGCCTGAAGTTGATATTA
Source organism: Notolepis coatsorum (assembly GCF_963971535.1). Lineage (NCBI taxonomy): Eukaryota > Metazoa > Chordata > Actinopteri > Aulopiformes > Paralepididae > Notolepis > Notolepis coatsorum. Next base: position 95,394,030 of record NC_140180.1, read on the forward strand.
ACAGGTAGGCTAATGGCAGGCTAGGCTAACATTAGGTACTACTACTAGTTAGGTAACGTTACTGTAGCTAGAATCCAAATCGAAAATCAAGAATCCAAATCGAAAGTCTTATATAAGGTTATGAAATGAACAAGAATGTGATAAAATATGTAATAAAAACGGAGCTCAACGCATACATTTGATCTAGAAATCTGTTTGTTGTCCCCTAACTGTTATACGAAGATGGCCGGCGGTCTCGTGACGACCAGAATACAAACCATTACCTGTTATTGTTAAGTCGCTATCTTGTGATAGTAACATGGTCGTGGTGGGAATTACCTCTAAATTAAAGTATTTTTGGATAACACAACACAGTAATAAGAAGGATGGCAAGTGTATGATGGCATGTACAATAATGCTGTATATACCTTTGTATATTTATTCTTAATGTACTGTATATATATCCACATGTCTGTAAATAACTGCATATAATCCTTTTACATATCTGTAGATACTACTATATCTGTACATATCCCTTACTAGTTACGCTGCTGGCCAGTATGACTACCATAGTGTCTTTATACCTGTATCAATGTACATAATAATACTACAACTCTGTACATACATCTGATTAGCATTATTACTCCGTAGTACTGATTTATGTTTTAAACAATATAATGCATTTTTTTGTTTTATTTGTCACATAAGGTACATGTACATTACAGTGAAACACTTGGTTCTGTATGAGCCTCCTGAGATACTCGTTATTGCCCGCCAATCTAATAACGCCAACAACGAGTTTACTCGTTTTTATAATAGTTATTTCCTTTATTCGCTATTGGCATTCATAATTCATCCAGCAAGGCTGTGGGAGACTCTGGACTCTGTCTGATATTGCAACGCCTCAATACCGCCGCCTGGTGGATTTCGGGCAACTTGCACTCCACTCTAAACCGGATGTGGCGCTCTGTGCATCGGGGAAAATGTTCCGGGCAGAGCTATCTTGTTACGTGGATCCAGGTAAACACCTCGAGTGCATTGGATCGCTTTCGAGATGCAAGAATCAATATGCTTTCGGCGTTTATTGCGTTGTACAGACGGAAAATGGATCTACCAGATCGAAATCAAATAATTGGAATAATTTTTCACCAGACTCATCGGCCACAGGTAAGAGGAATCTCAGGTTAATTCCAGCTCGATTGTCCATTTATTTCATTGCAATCAATCTGATCAACGTATGATGTCGTAATAAAGAAAGCCGTTACTGACAATCAAGGAATCATAAACGACCCCCCCCCCCCCCCCTCCTTCACGCATGATGGAGCATAATGTATACCGATCATATGCATTTGAATTTTTTAATATAGCATGTATAGGAACGAAACGGCGATCGATTATGTATAATATGCGTCGGGGCCTATAACTCGCATTCTAGGAATTACTGCTCTACACTCTAAGAACATACTTATATTCACGACGGTATTAACACAACAATGTATGAATGGAAAAATATAACGTTCCCACATCCGGAACGATAGATACCCGATGTTGAATGGGCCATAGTAATGTCGATATACCTATAATATTTAAAAAGTTATAGCCCTGCAAAGAAGGTGAGCGACTCCAAAGGCTTACAGCACTGGCAGAGAGTGGTATAAGATGGGCAAACTGCGTGGCAGACAATGTGTTAAATACTCCGGCGAGCCAAGCGGTCACCATCATACATCTGTGAGTTGGTGTGATGAGAATTACTTGGACCTCAATGTCTCTAAGACTAAGGACATGATAATTGACTTCAGACACAACCCCGATCATCAAGCCAGTGTAGCTAGTGTAATTCACGATGAGGACGTCCAGATTGTTGAATCGTACAAATACCTGGGAACTGTGTTTGACTGTAAACTGAAGTTCAACTTAAATACAGTCTATTGTTAAAAAAAGGTCAGCAGAGGATCTACCTGCTGAGAAAGCTGAACTCTTTTAATGTTAGTGCGAAGATCCTGAGCACTTTTTATAGTTATTTTATTGAAAGCCTCCTAACTTTTTCTTTTATCTGCTGGTTCAGTGGCCTAGAGATAGGAACAGCCTACTGTACATAGTGAAAGTGTGCTCCAAAATAATTGGAGTAAAACAGAGAGACCTATGTTATCTGCTGGTTCAGTGGCATGTCTATTAAAGATAGGAACAGCCTACAGTATAGTGAAAGTGTGCTCCAAAATAATTAGAGTAAAACAGAGAGACCTATGTTCTCTCAGGACGGACCAGTTGGTCAAGAAGGGGACAAGCATCACTAATCAAATCAAATTTATTTATAAGGCCCGACAACACACGTTAATGTCCCCATGGGCCGTACAAGTCTTCTTTAAACAAGTCAAGAAGAAAACATAATAAGTCAAGAACAGAACAAGAACACCATAAGGTCCAACAAATTTAAAATAAATGCAAATAAATGAAAGAATCAACCCCTCCATGCTCTGTCTCAGCGGTTTTCACTGTTTCCTTCTGGCCGCCGTTATGACGTCCCACCAAGTAGGACCAAACGCTACACCAAATATTTTGTCCCCTCGGCTATCAGACTTTTAAACACAGACAGTAGTGATTTTAAGTAGCCTTTTGCACTTGGTTGTCTGTTTTTACTTTTACTTTGCTGGATTGTGTATCACATGGAGTGTTTCTCTTTTTTGCCGTGCTGTCGTTGAGATGTTTTGTTGTTTGTTTGTCTTTGTTGCTTGTGGCGTATGAATTGCCCCACGCGGGATCAATAAAGTTGTCTGAATCTGAATATGCAATGCTGGAGAACGTGGCACGGACCTCCACGAGCAGTATTTGGAATGGCGATCAGATAATTGGATACTTTTTTTTAGAATTTCTTGGGATTACTAAGAATCACCAAAACTATACTCATATTCAAAAAGGTATAAAACGGAAATGTACGGATGAAAAGATTATCTGTTTCATGCATGTTGACTGGAAGCAACTCACTGACAATTGACGGTGTTATTACACCCATAGCTATAATATAAGATATATTTTAAGCACTCGCAAGTGAACAAAGCGCCCTATTGACTTACAGCACTGGCGTTCTATACAGAAGTTAAACAGCGACCACTGGCCGTGAATGTGTTAAAGTTACCCATTGGAATTGATTGAGAGAGGGTGGGGAAAAACATGAGAATAAAATAAATAAATAAAAAAATGGTAGGAAACACAAAACACCAGTATAAAATAACTGGATAAAAATCCCAAAATAACCACCACTGCCTAGCAGTTGAAAACAAGAGAAAGAAAACCATAGAATCATGAGCTGGGGACTCTCCTCTACTGTTGAGGGGAAAACATGAAATGGACAAGCATCCGAACACAGTCAACCAAACCTACTTCAAGGCACTGCACACCTGACACCAATCAGGTGGCAATCAAGCCCATACACCTGCCATGCCGCATGGCAATTAACTGCAGAGGCCAGTGATTGACAGCTGTCCCTCATAGAAAGACGAAATAAAGCCAAAGCACCTTATAATAAACTAAAATAAAAACCCACATAAACCGTGAACCATCACACCATCAGAATCGTACAGAATAGTAGCTACAGCGTGGAAAATATAACAAAGGAATGGCAACTTGTAGCGCTTCTACACAATGTTACAACAAAGTGTTTTACGAAGAGGCCTCACTTCCTTTTCTTTTTTAGGCAGATCGATTTTTCTTCTATAGAGATTTCATTGCGGGGGACCGTAAATAACCCATTATTGGTATTTTATTCAAATTCAAAAGGGGTAGGTAGTACCAACATACCAATTCTATGAACTGGATTACATTTAGCAACAAATACGATGGAAACTAATACTATACCTACAAAAATAAAGTAAAATGCTATCCCCGCCGGGGCGGGATACACAAGCATGTAAATCACAACAAACTAATCTGTATAATAGGCATCAAAACGAAATATCAAAATAAGGTTTTTGTTTTCTAGTCGCCTATAAAACCACCAACTCTTAGCTATAGGCTACTTTTTATTTACACAGAACGTCCAATAATGAGGCATAAAACTAAACCGGTGCAAGCTTGCACACTATACTGTACGGGTAAAACTTGAAACTGAACCATCCCTATAGGGAGGTGTGGGAGGTGTAGTGGTTATGTCATTGCCGTTTTTCGTGTTCCACCCTCTGTCCAACGCAATGTATTTCCCCATTGCCTATTTCTAAATTGTCTCGTTTAAAACAAATAAAGCATTAACATTTGCATGGTGTACCTTTCTGTGCTTATTCATCCACAATCTATAGCTCAACATGAACCTATTCGCAATTAATCGTAACATAAAATCGCATTTCAACCAAAAATGCTTAAACAATAATGTTAGTGATAGAAGGGAACTCATTTTGTGCAAAAATGGAAAGCTTTTCAATTTCCATGCGGCAGAATTGTTACAATAGCCGATAATCCATTTTTCCAATGATAAATCCCTATACGGGTGGAACAACCAGTGACGTCAGACTACACCGCCCTATTGCATTTGAATGTTTATAATGAGTTCTGCACTTCCCTTTGAGACTAATTTAAATTAAACTAAATGCCATTTGATTGGATTTACACGTCATTTGTTAATTTACACAAATGTCAATCCCATATAAAAGTGATTGACAGAGCTTGAGTGCAAAACACGTCATAGTACGCAACCTAATGGCCTATGGGGGTACATTTCTATAAAAAATAAACAAACGCAAAAGTAGAATCCACAATTGTAAAAATGATAAAACAATCCACACACACCTCAATTTGTGTTTCGTAAATCATAAGGACACACTTGATCTGCTTAGATTTACATACGGAATTCCAAGGACACGCTTGATCAGCTTGGAGTTCCGTACGGAATTTCTTTACAAATATTTCGCTGTTTTTCCTTGTGTGGATTCGTGTGTGAAGCTTCTTCTTCTTCAGCGCTACCAAACACGGCCCGATGTGTGTTCGGCTCATGAGCTCTACAAGTGGCCAAAATCGCACATTATATTTAGCCTTAACACATTGTGCGCCATAAACAGCGTAAGTCGTTATTGCCCGCCATGCGTTGAACGTCAACAACGGCGTAAATCGTTTTTGGGATCAATATAAAAAAATTACGCCATGGCATTCATAATTCATCCAGCCTCCCTGCGGACTGCAACGGCACCCTGTCTGAGATTGCAATGCCTCAATACCGCCGCCTGGTGGATGGTCGTGGATAGTCGGGCGAGTTACACTCACGTCAAACCGGAAGTGGCTGTCGGTGCATCGAGGAAATCCCTCCGGCAGTCATATCTTGTTACGGGACTCCAGACAAACACTCGAGTGCATTTGGATCGCTTTCTAAACGCAATAATCTATATGATTTTGGCGTTTATTATGCCATACAAACCGGAAATGGATCTAGGAGATCGGCGTCAAATAATTGAGATCTTTTTCCTCCAGTCTCATCGGCGAACGGTAAGAGGACACTAACGTTATTTTCAGCCCGATTGTCCATTTCCTTGTTTGCAATCAGTCTGATCAATATATCAACCCATACTAAATAAAGCCGTTACTGACGATCAAGGAATTATAAACGACCCCCCCCCCTTTTCTTCACGCATGATGAAGCATAATGTATACCGATCATATACATTTGAATTTTTTTATATAGCGTGTATAGGAAAGAAACGCCAATAGATAATCTATCATAATTATGCGTCAGGGCCTATAACTAGCGTTTTTGGAATTACAGCAGAAAAGCTTAAAAACATACGTATATTCTAGACCAGGGGTTCCCAAACTTTTCAGGCCGCGACCCCCAAATAACGGTGTCAGAGAGCCGTGACCCCCACTATTATAGGGAGGTTAAAACATTTTAAATTTTTTTTAATTTACTTTTTATTTTATTTTTTAATAAATGGAAATGTATGGTTGAAACATGTACACGTTCAAACGCACACACACTAATAAGCGTTGGAGGCTTTTAACCAGGGCCGGACTGGGGAAATCATTCAGGCCAGGAAATATAGTGCAAAATATAGCCCCAGTCAGGCCACTTTTTAAGCAGGGGGTCTGGGGGTCCCCCACCAGGAAATTTCTTGTTACAAAGACTTAATTTCCTGCATTCTGGTGCAGGATTTTTTTTTATTTGTACCCTTTAAATGCCAGTGTTTGTGATGGCATCACAAATTATTGTTAAAAAACAGGCTAGCATATTATGATTAGCAACAACACTGATTTTGATGGTTGTCTGTTTTTTTGTAATGTCAGATTGAAAATAATACAATCTTTTATTCAACTTCAGCCCTGATCATAACACCACATATTCATTTTATAATTCTAACCCTTTAAATGCCAGTGTGTGTGATGTCATATATGTGCAATATATCAAATGCAAAGTAGATTTATATGGGGGGGATTTTTACAGGCTAGCATGTGTCAATGATTAGCAACAACAGTTTTTTGTAAGGGTCCCGCCTCCGCCAATCACATGCGGCTCCCTTTGTGTGTGTGTGTGTGAGAGCAAGAGAGCGAGAGAGATAGTTCTCCAACTTGTGTGAGTTGCAGTGATCTCCTGGTTGTTCCCCACCTAGGTTATCTAACTATTGCTGCAACTAGAAATACTGGCCTGGCCTGCTTCTAAGTTCAGTGGCCTGACTGCATAATAAATAAATAAAAAAAAGATTTTTAAATCATCTGGCGACCCCCCCCCCCCGCGACCCCGACTTTGGGAACCCCTGTTCTAGACGGTATTAACACAACAATGTATGAATGAAAAAATATAACGTTCCCACATCCGGAACGATAGATAATCGATGTTGAATGGGCCATAGTAATGGCAATATAGCAATAACATTTTAAAAGTTATAGCCCTGCAAAGAAGGTAAACATCTCCATAGGGTTACAGTGCTGGCAGACTGGGTACAATGATGGGCACAATGCCCGGCGCCCAATGTGTTAATAGGGATGACTATGGTGACGTCATAAAATCGTGCAGTGCTGTGTTCCGTGTTTGCTTTTTAACACAATGGGGACCGGCCACGTATATATACAGGTTTCGAATTCATGCGTTGTGGACCAGAGGCACGTATATAGCCGTGACATTTGTTATTACTGTTATTGCATTTTAATAACCGGCTCAAGGTCCCCGACCGGCTCTGCAGACCTCTTAGGGGCGCCATCGCTCCACTGCAGTATGCCTTGTGGGCGAATGGAAAACTTTATTTTTTTCATTCAGTTTCAGTTTTATTGTAGCCGGATCCTGAACCAACACAATGTACTGTGGATTACGTTTCGAATCGTATGGGGAAATGCTGGGGGGTATCCCACAGGCTCACGGTAAGACCTTTTTCACCTAAATTACAGCCGGATCGGAGCTTGCTGTGAAACGCAAGCAGCCGATCAGTGAATGTGGCTAGTTACACGGACACTGTTATTGGTAATCAATAATACTAAACGACGTCCCCCGCCCCCCCCCCCCCCCCTCTTTCATCCATACATGCTTTGGGACAGCCCCGATGATATGCAGTTTGAGTTATTTCTTTAGCATATCTAAAACGGAAATGCCGTTGAATATAACGTTAGCCGCTATTAGCCATTTATCTAGCCTCCCAGAAAATATATGAGACAAAATCTGCTATAGTGCTCATATTCACAACGCTATAAAATGACAACCTATCGATGCATTTTATTTTTTTTAAGCTATTTTGAAAGGACGGTTTATGAACTCAATTGACAATGAGAATGGACAGATAGCAAAACTATAAAGTATAGATATAGTTGTACAAAAAGACACCGGTCTGTTGACAAACCCTGGTCCTCAACCACTATATTAGACACAGCCCAGCGGTCGCCAAAGTGTTAAGGAACGATGTCAACAAACCGGTATCTTATTACCGCTTTCCTCCCGATTACCCCCCCCCTCTCCATATGCAATGCTGGAGAACGTGGCACGCCGATCAGATAATTGGATTATTTTTTTTGCATTTTTTGGGATTACTAAAAAAAAATCACCAAAACTATACTCATATTCACACACACACACACACACACACTAGTACACATTGAGAAGGGAATAACAACACAGTGATGGGTGGTAATGAAGCAGCAAGGTGTCAACACACACACACTCACACACATGCACACACAGCTGTCATGCAGGCAGATAGGGGACCTGGTATCTTATTCGGTAGTGTAGTATGGCCACATACACAGAGGCACGGCTGTGGGTCGATTCACAAAGCTCTTTCGGCATCATTTCTGGCGCAGGCGGGGTGCTTTGAGGCCGTGCATAATGTGTGGTGTTTACTAAAAGGATGGGCTTGGATGAGGCCACTATCTTTGTGTAACGGAGGTCCGTCAGTAATATCCACAGTCACGATGGACGTGTGTTGTGAAGTGACTGTCTATGCTGTCGCCTACGCTGGGTTCGAAACTCCCTCGGGGCATCGAAATTTAACACAACGCAGAAGGAGTAACATATGATCGAGCACACTTGGGTGAAGGCAAAGTGGGCTCCTCATGCATAAATGTTTAGGCACATTTGGTATAAAACGCCTGTCGATTGCATACCCGAAGTAAATTGGTCACTATTCTTGAACCACTTATAGCACATGCATGAGTCTGGTCTCTTTTGAAGGGCAACATTCTGAATCTTCTTCCACAACAGGAATAATCACTCTGAGTGCTAATGTAATAGTTACAGAGGTTTACACTGAAATAAATGTTTCAATTAGTTTGCAAACAGATGCCTGAAAAAGAGTTTCAGCTGATAGGTATGGGGTCATCCCTATGTTCCCCGCGTTCTATGTTCCCTGCTTTTTTTTTTTTTTTTTTTCTATGTTCCCCCATCCGCAAAAGGGTTCTATGTTCCCCGGGTCATATGTTCCCCCTATGTTTCCCATGTTCCCCGGTAGCCGCAAAAGGGTTCTATGTTCCCCGGGTCCTATGTTCCCCCTATGTTTCCACGGTAGCGATAAAGGCTCGCCCCAGGCTCGCCACAGCAGTGGATTTCAAAGATAGCCACTTTTATAGATAATTCATTTGTATCGCAAAGGAGTCACGGATCTAGTCGGGCCACGTAGCATTATGTCGACAAAAATCAAATACAATAAACAGTTGTGTAAAATAAATAATTTAAAACGAAGTTTAGCCTATTAAATCGTTTTATAAGCGTTCAAAGATAGCCACTTTTATAGATAATTCATTTGTATCCCAACGGAGTCACGGATCTAGTTGGGCCACGTAGCATTATGTAGAGAAATTTTTTTTTATTTAAAAGTTTAAATAAACGCATCACGGATCTGCCCGCAGGAATGCCCTACCCAAAGCTGTAAAGGAATGTGAATCACTACCCACTTTCAAAAACACTCAAAGAACACCTACGGGAGACTGCAATTCGAAACTGGCCCCCACAAATGTCCTAACCCAGTTGTACAGTAAATGACCAAGTATGGCTTTGTCAGTATTCCAATGTACAGTGTACAGTGTCCCCCACCCACCACCTACTCAACCCCAACCCCACCCACCTCCAATGTACAGTCCCCCGCCCCCCCCCCACCCAACCCCACCGCACCTACCCAACCTCCTCCAATGTACAGTTTCTACATCAAATGTATATATACTCTTTTCTGGACACTTTTTGTATCACAAACAGTACTGTATTTGCAAATCTGGTATGTCATAAATGTATAGATGTAGCAGTACTGTCTATTTGTATGTCATATATGTTATGATGAATTGAAAATGGGGGACCCTGATGTAAACAAGACGAAAGTCTTTCTCTGGTCTGCATCCCCTTAACAATTGTATGTAGTGGGCTGTACTTTACTGTACCCATTCTGCAATCTGTTAATAAAGTTTTCAATCAATCAATCCCGCACAGTGCAATACTCCAATTCAGCCATTGGCAATTCAGCCATTGGGTGGGTGGCGCTGCTGACAGTGTGGGGACAGTGCTGGGCTGACGTTCTGCAGATGGATGCTTCTCACACAGACGCAAATAAGAACTAACGCTTATAAAGCGATTTAATAGGCTAAACTTCGTTTTACATTCTTTATTTTACACTTGTTTATTGTATTTGATTTTTCTCGACATAATGCTACGTGGCCCGACTAGATCCGTGACTCCGTTGCGATACAAATTAATTATCTATAAAAGTGGCTATCTTTGAAATCCACTGCTGTGGCGAGCCTGGGGCGAGCCTTTATCGCTACCGGGGAAACATAGGGGGAACATAGGACCCGGGGAACATAGAACCCTTTTGCGACTACCGGGGAACATAGGACCCGGGGAACATAGGACCCTTTAGCGGAAGGGGGAACATAGAACCCTTTTTTGAAAAAAATATAAAAAAGCAGGGAACATAGGTATGAGCTGGAAAACACTTTTACACACTCTTATCTAGTACAGGTCCAAAGTTGATAACAATCCCACGAAAAATCTGTGTTTTACACATGTTTTTCTAATGTTTGTATCGGTATGCTTATCCAAAATAGCCGTTCGGTCCAATTCATTTTCACGTTGCACGAGTAATTTTCCTTTTTTCTTGTTTATTCTTAGTAAACATCCCTCATGAAAGATACCATCAGCTCCAGAATTGCATTGGCTACAAAAACGGTCAATCATTTTCACTGTCAGAGGTGACTGGTTCGATCACCGGGAGGCGAAACCGGACGTGGTCACTTTTCCGAAACTGACGCTCGTTTGCTATTTGGTCTAATAACCCGAGATTTGAAGCACATAATAGGTTGAGGAGGGTGTCAATCAAACGGCTGCCATTTTAGTTTTCAAACGATGTGTTGGTTGATCGACATCAATAACACAGCCTGAAGCCGACAGACGAGGGACAATGTGCTGCGACATGCGGTGGCCCCCCGACAGGCCCCCTAAGCTTAACACTTTGGATGCCACGGACGACATAACACGTGTTAGCAGTCCGCCCCCTGAATGCCCAGCACGACAATTAGCGTGAATTTTTTTTATTAGCGATCTGAAGTCATATTTCATCAACCGAGTCTACCGTTGGGAAACCAGCCCCATCAGGCGCTCAAATGTGAAAAAAGCGCCCCCTATCATCTCCCAGATGGTAATGCACCCTTTTGGAATGGACTCAATGAAAATGGATGAGAAAAAAAACTTCCGGAATCCACATTTTACTTCTCACGCATGTACCCCGAGCCGCTCGGAGTCATTGTGGACCATCAGAACAGCGTGTAATATGTCTTTACAGTACGTAGCATTGGATCAATAAAAGGATAGATTTTTGGAATGGCGATCAGGAATTGGAATAATTTTTTTGGATACCATCTGATCTCAGGTAAGGAATCTATTTTACCAGTCTTAGGATAATCAGACCTGTTTTCACTGAGATATAAGCTTTACCCCTATGTGTGATATGGCTGTTTGGATGTGCGAGCGATCAGGAACTAAGAGAATCGATGTTCAGCTCGCGGCACCAGCGTGCATACGTACACATATACTATCGATAATCTAGTGTTTATTTGAAAATTATTAATAAATAGGCAGAAAAATGACCGTTCTAGAATATTCCAATACAGGGCGTTTATCACGGAATCTTTTTATTTTCCTTGAAAACTAGGGCTTTTCAAAATGCTATAAAATGGAAATGAACCGATAAAAAAACAATCCGCTTCGACAATGTTGACTGGAAAATGAGTCATTGATAAGCGACGGGCAGATTAGACACATAGCCATAATTTAAAACATAGATTAGGCGATATTAACGCTAACATTGAAGTGGATGGTGGGCATTCAAGCACTAAATCGTGCGCCCCCTGCTGGGCACTGAAAGTGTTAAGAGTTAATGTATAGGGCGGTCAGGTGGCGTAGCGGAGATTGCGTTCGTCACCAACGCAGGATACGCTGGATTCGCCTGTTCGAATCCAGCTCCCGGCGTTGTCACCAGCTTGGCTGGCCGTTCACACTAATACAATTGGCAGTATTAGAGGGTGGGAAAGCTGGAGGGGTGGGTCCGGGTCGTTGTAAACAGCGACTCCTACAGTTCGGTCGGGACGCCTGCTCAGCGCGGATAGGATCTAAGGGGGGTAGTGTGATCCTTCCACACGTTACACCCTCTCAGTGAGAGTCCGCACTGCCAGGTGAAAAGAAGCGGTTGATTGGCTAGACGTGTGTCGGAGGAAGCACGTGATAGCCTCCACTCTCCCAGACCGACTGTGGGGGGTATGTGCGCAGCGACCAGGAAGGGCAGTGTTCGAATTATGAGGGGGCCAATGGGGGCTCAGCCCCCATAGCTATAGTCTGAGCCCCCATAGTCGAGACCCCCTGTGGGGGTCTCTCAAAAAAATTATATAATATTTTTTTTTATTTTTTTTTGTACGAATTATTATTTATGTTACCTAAATAAATTGTTAATAGATCATATTTTTATTTTCAGTTTTTAAAAGAACAGAGTAATTAATGTTGTGGAATAGGCTACATTTCACCTCCAAGCCGCTATGCGTCGCCCATGAGCGTCGCCCATGAGTTTAACGCTACTCCAACCTAGTGAAGAAGAAGCAGACAATTTGTCCCTCGGAAATAGAGTAAATGTATGTATGTAACACAACAACTATACATATATAAATAAACAATAAACCTCAAATGTGCAGACAGACGGAACCGAAGAGAGAACGAGTGAAGAGGAAAAACTCAGCTGCAGGGAGCGGGCGTGATGGGTCTTCTGGATTCTGGACTGACATGAGACACTTTAGAGCTGTAGGAGGAAAAACTGAGGAAGTTGTTGTTACTGTTGTTTACTTGATGTAATGTTGCTGCTTATTTGGTAACATGCTGCTGGTATTTTGATCATTGTATAGTTTTTGCATTTTGACAGATTTGTGGGAGAAAGTGTTAAGAAAAACGTAATAATTGCCACTTGAGATGATGCAATCTATAGCTTGATGTAATGGCTTCTGATAATGCAGAGCTCTAATTGCAGATGTTGTTATTACTCTCGTGGTCTGAGATAGAAAAGGCATCAACCCCTGGCTGCCTGTGTGACACTTTAAGTCAGTGGTCACCAACCCGTCGATCTTGATCGACTGGTCGATCTTTGAGACTGTCCCTGTAGATCTTTCCATGAAAAAAAAAAAAAATTAATCTTACCCTGAGAGTCCACATTAAAGGTTCTACTTTTGTTTTGATGTGAAAAGTGATGCTGCACTTAGCACTGACTGAGAAAGTACACATGCAGTTCTACTTTTGTTTTGATGTGAAAATTATGCTGCACTTAGCACTGACTGCACTTAGCACTGACTGCACTTAGCACTGACTGAGAAAGTACACATTACAGTTCTACTTTTGTTTTGATGTGAAAAGTGATGCTGCACTTAGCACTGACTGAGAAAGTACACATTACAGTTCTACTTTATAAAATGCTAATTGTAAATATGTTTGTCAATGTTAATAATATGAGAAAGTCCACATTACAGTTCTACTTTTGTTCTGATGTGAAAAGTGATGCTGCACTTAGCACTGACTGCACTTAGCACTGACTGAGAAAGTACACATTACAGTTCTACTTTATAAAATGCTAATTGTAAATATGTTTGTCAATGTTAATAATATGAGAAAGTCCACATTACAGTTCTACTTTTGTTTTGATGTGAAAAGTGATGCTGCATAAGATGACTGCACTTAGCACTGACTGAGAAAGTCCACATTACAGTTCTACTTTTGTTTTGATGTGAAAAGTGATGCTGCATAAGATGACTGCACTTAGCACTGACTGAGAAAGTACATAATAGTTCTACTTTGACGTTTTAATGTTGGACCAAAGCATTGCATGTAATTAGAATACAGGCAAATAAAAGTAATTTAGTTTAAAGTACAATCTTGGCTGTCTTTTTCTCTCAACGCTTCAATAGGTAGATCTTGCCTTCACCAAAAAAAAAAGTGATCTTGGGCTTAAAAAGGTTGGTGACCACTGCTTTAAGTCATCATGATGTGGCGGCTGTAGCTCAGGAGGTAGAGCTATAGTCGTCACTACTCACTTTGGATAAAAGAGGTCAGTGGCTCGAATCCCGGCTCTTCCGGTCTGCATGTCGGCGACGTGCTGCAGTAGTTACTTTTCTTCTCGTTGTTCTAAGAAGATGCTGCTACTTCTAATTTATTTTTCATTCAGTTCTCTTGATTACCTGTGCACATTTGTTTATAACATTATTTATTTTGATTTATACAAGTATTTATTTTATGTTCATTTTATTATCAGATGATAATGTTACTTACTGATTCCTGATAAATGCTGCTGTTGTGCCATACAACTATTTATTTTCCATTCGATTATTTTGTTAGTTTTTGATTTATAAGTGCAGAGACAAATACATGTTAATTCAAATTCATAAATTTGGTCTCATTTTTCAAATTAACTTGTTGTATTTTATAAGGTGCAAAATGCAAATAAGTAAATATGGCATTATATATCAGAGGTGAGTAAGAAAATGAACAAATATTGATTGTTAAGAATGAGACTGAATAATGACATCACACAATAGTCTAATGATTAGACTGTTGTGTGATGTCATTATTACTTAGTATTAGACTAATCCTAATGAGATATTCCTCTAAATATGACTTCGAAAACAGCCACAATTTCAGGAAAAAAATTGTAAAAAAAAGAAAAAAAATTCAGGTGGCCCCCATAGCTCTCAGATGATAATTCGAACCCTGAGGAAGGGGATTGGGAATTGGCATAACGACTAACATTGGGATGGGAGAAAATCGGAGGAAAAAGGAGGGGGATAAAAGATAAAAAAATCAATAAAAAATAAAAGAGTTAATGTATAGGAGGGAGGACTCGGAGTGTGGCAGCGCCGAGCTGAGAGCAGTGACAACAACAGTGTCCCGCTGCAGACCGTCAGCAGTGTCGGTAGTGTCCCTTTGCAGGCCGTCGGCAGTGTAGACGGTGTCCCTCTGCAGACCGTCAGCAGTGTAAACAGTGTCCCTTTGCAGACCGTCAGTAGCGCAGCAGATAGTATCCAGCTGCAGGGCCACAGAACCGGTGTAGCAGGTACGGAGCAGAGCCTTGGTACAGAGGAGGGAGGAGTGAGGGAAGCTGCCCCCCCCTCAACTAGTGGCGACTGTGGGGTAACAGGGGGTGGTGCGGGTGGTGCAGGTACAGAGGAGGGAGGGGTGGGAGACGCCGTGGTTGTGTAGGTACGAAGGTGGGAATCAGAGATGCTGCCCCCCCTTCAACAAGTGGCGAATTAACAGGGGAGAGCAGAGTTTTTTTTGTCCCCCCAAGCCCAACACCGCGTCAGGGTAAAAAAAGGAATAAAAAAAATATGACAAGTGAAGTAATAGGGGAAAAGCTGAATGTGGTGGACAATGTAAACAGTCAGACAGTGTATGGCGTGGTTGGAAGTGATGGAGGGGTGGGCTCTCAGGATAAGGAAGGAGTGACAAGTTTGGTCAAAGAGAGTCAGGAGGGTGTAGAAGACACAGGTTCCTCTCAGTCCAGCATGGACGAGGATGAGGTTGAAAAACAATGGGGTGAGGTTGAAAAACAATGGGGGGATGACATAAATCAAATCAAATAAAATGTATAGGGCCCGACAACACACGTTAATGTCCCCATGGGCCGTACAGGTCTTCTTTAAACAAGTCAAGAAGAAAACATAATAATAAGTCAAGAACAGAACAAGAACACCATAAGGTCCAAACATTTTTAGATGAATGCAAATAAAAGAAAGAATGCAAGCACTCCCAGACATACCCCACGCGAAGGTAAGGAAAAACTCACTAAAACCTAACAATAGGGAAAAAAGCTCCACAGGCAGTGTGGAGGAGAGAAACCTTAGAAGGGCCATTCAAGGGGGGATCTCCCTTCTTAGATGTTGGTGATAATAGTGTTGCAGACGGACAGTTGGTAAGCATGCACTCATGTGTGTGGTGAAACACAGATGAGTGCATGCAATAGCAACTGTACATTTTGAAAGATTAAAGATAGAGCTAATAGCGATAGCAACTGAACATTTTGAAAGATTAAAGATAGAGTTGATAGCGGATCTATTTGAGGCACAGGGGCGGCGCAAAGAGGGTCACGTCCTCCCCGTCTTAGTCACGGGACATTCAACACTCCGGTCGTTGCTCAGGGACAGCCGGAGACAGGGAGATAGGGGGTGGCGCAGGGAGGGTCGCGAACTCCCCGACATCATCGCGGGACATCCGGCACTCCGGTCACCACTACGAGACCTTCGGAGACAGGGGGGCACGCAGAGGGGGTCGCAATCTCCCGGCCTTCGTCACGGGACGTCCAACACTCCGGTCAACACTCCAGGACAGCAAGTCATAGGGAGACGGGACAGGCGTTAGACAGCTCATGAGATTGTAGTAGGCGGACATAGCAATAGATACAAGTGGTAGGCATATATGTGAATGGAGTAGATATATGAAGTAAGCGTATTATGTGAATAGAATAGAAGTACTTAACCCAGCAATGAAACTGCGTTGACTGTTAATCTGTTAACAGTCTGTTAATACTGTTAATCAGTTGACAGGACCGCGGACAGACGGCGGTGAATAACTGATCCAAGGCCTCGGAGGTGCATGTAGAGCAGTCACCACAATCTTGGCCAAGACCCCGAGGCATCCATCACCTTAGTCAGCGCCAGGAGACGGGCACTCAGAGAGGAGGGGGGGGGGAGGGAGGGGGGGGGGGAAGAGTTAGAGAGTTCCCATGTTTGTGGTGCTGCAAAGGAGCAGACATGTAGTACCCTGTAGTGCCATGTAGTACCCTGTAGTGCCATGTAGTACCCTATAGTACCCCGTAGTGCCATGTAGTACCCCGTAGTACCCTGTAGTACCCTGTAGTGCCATGTAGTACCCTGTAGTGTCCTGTGGTACCATGTAGTACCCTGTAGTGCCATGTAGTGCCATGTAGAGCCATGTAGAGCCATGTAGTACCCTGTAGTGCCATGCAGTACCATGTAGTACTCTGTGGTACCATGTAGTACCCTGTACCCTAACTAAACTACCCTATAGTAAACTACCCAGTGGTACCATGTAGTACCTTGTACCATAACTAAACTACACAGATTAATCTAAAGGTCAGTCCCCGACCAGGTGAGATCAAGGTAGGTTGAAGGAGAGAGAGAAAAGATGAGTCTTAAGCAGGGATTTAAAAGCTTCGACAGAGAAGGCGCCCCTGATGACGGCAGGTAATTTGTTCCACAGGTAGGGAGCGCGGTAGACAAAGGCTCTGTGGCCGGCGGATTTCTTTTTAACCCTAGGGGTCGATAGAAGCCCCGCATTTTGTGAGTGCAGAGCACGAGCGGGCGAGTATCGGGAGATGAGATCGGATAGATAGAGCGGTGCAAGCCCATTTAAAATTTTGTAGGTGAGGAGTAGCACTTTAAAGTCAGAACGGGCTTGGATAGGAAGCCAATGTAGGGCGGACAAAACTGGTGTGATGTGATAACATTTTCTAGTTCTAGTTAGTATCCGTGCAGCCGCATTTTGCACGAGTTGAAGATTTTTGATGCTTGAATTAGGTAGGCCTGAAAAAAGTGCATTACAGTAGTCCAGACGTGATGAGACAAAAGCATGAATCAGGGTTTCAGCATCAGCCAGAGTTAAAATGGGGCGTATTTTTGCGATATTACGAAGATGGAAGAATGCAATTTTGGTGACATTTTTTATATGTGCATTAAATGAGAGGGAGGAATAAAAAATGACATCTCAAGTGTTGAGGAAGATGAGTTCCCAAATGCTTCTCAAGTGTCTGATTCACAATGGAAAACATTTTATGCAGTCAGGCAGATACAGAAGTTCCTGCACACAAAAAAATATTTGAGAAGTGTCAAAGTGGAAGATTTTTTTGAAGATTTAGAGATGTTTATTTTTTCAGCAAGGACTCAAATGAGGTTGAAGAACAATGGGGGGTACACTTCCCAGGAAGTTTTTAGACTGAGAAAAATTGTGCAGAAGCTCAGAAAACTGGATAATATAATGTTACCATGATAATGGAGCTTCTGATGTGTGGAGCCTGGCTGGACATTCAGGAAGGGAGTAGACCTGGGCTTGGACAGTGTCTGCAAGCAGTTGGGACAATGACACTGAAAGATGTTGTGAATGTAGCCGGGTCAGAGGAAGTGGCTTCTTTATTGGGGCTGAGGACGGCCTGTCACAACAGGGTCTGTCTGGACGATTGGACTGAAGCGTGGAGCGTCGGGGAACAATACCTGTTGCAGGATTATTTCGGTGGAACGGAAGGTCCTGATGAAAGGGATCTTTTTTTTCATGCGCTGGATATAAAAACTGACACAAATGGACTGACGGGACCCTTTTGGGTTGCTCATATGTTGTTCTTGATGACATAATATTATGTGTTGAATGGAAGTATGGATACTTTTTTTGTTTGGGTGGAGCTTCAATGTTTTTTTTTATTGTGAGATCTCATGTGGTTTTAAGTGTGATGGGGACACATGTTGCCCGATATAATGTGTAGTTAGTTATTTAATTGTATTGACATACACATTGTACATTGTAATGAGAATTATGTAAATAAATGTTTTTCTAAAATCAAAAAAAATCTCTCTCTCTCTCTCTCTCTCTCTCTCTCTCTCTCTCTCTCTCTCTCTCTCTCTCTCTCTCTCTCTCTCTCTCTCTCTCTCTCTCTCTCTCTCTCTCTCTCTCTCTCTCTCTCTCTCACACACACACACACACACATGCACACACACAAACTCAAAGCACATATCTGTCATCGTTAGACATTATAGCCCCACACTGTACACAACCTTGCTTCTTCTGCATAATCCTGAACCCCAAATCACTTCATCTCAACACACACACACACACACACACACACACACACACACACACACACACACACACACACACACACACACACACTCACACACACACACACACACACATACACAAACGCACAAATGCACATGTGCACAAGCACACGTCTGTCATTGTTAGTAATTATAGCCCCACACTGTAGAACAAGCTTTATAAATCAGGCCCCATACTGTAACATGGGCCTAATCATAAATTACCTTTCATCTGTTCTTTTATATGCATAGTCCTGACAATCCAATGTCAGTTTAGCAGGATGTGAAATACACCCTTACTTCCTGTCTTTCATTATTCATGTCTTCCTGATGGATGAGGGAGAGAGACAGAAAGAAAGATAGATAGAGAGGAATGGTGGAGAGGGCAGGCGGACATGAAGAGAAGGGGAGAGGGGGGTAGAGAGAGAGAGAGAGAGGGAGGTGTCGAGAGAGAGAGAGGAAGGTGTTGAGAGAGAGAAGGGTAGAGAGTTAGACTAGGCAGAATTTCAGAAAATGTGCTTGTATAAAGTGCTGAAGGCATTTCGTGTTTATTTTTGGTACACAACATTTCTAGGGGTATTAAGGGGTGCTGAATCCAAATCTGCTGTATACCAAGCTCAAAAATGTCAAATAAGGCCTCAAAATTGAGAAATCCAACATGGCCGCCAGCACCAGGCCCTCTCTCCACAAAAACAGGTGCTAAACCCACAGTTTTTATTCTACTGACATGAAAGTTTGCACAGAACATCTGCACCTATGGAGGAAGAAAGTAGGAATATAGCTGGGGTGCAACCATGAGTAACAAGGGTGGTTTTGACTGTCTAACTGTAATCTTTGTATAGGTGAGGATACAAAAAATGACATTTCTTCAGTGTTTGCAGGAATACTACAGCAATTTGGTAATAACTGTACAGTGTTCGACACCAACATTAGAATCCCCCAAGTCTTAGCTTTCTTCAGGTACCACGTTTATGCAAGTAGCTCTTATAAATCTGGATATATAAGCATTTTAATGTAAGCATGCTGTTTTAGGCGAATTTTCAAAAAATAAATGGTGGGGCTTAATGAGTTAAGTGTGACTACACAAGGTACAAACCTGAATTAAATGTGCTTTTGTAAGTTTTCTTACATACATCAACAAGGACGTAGTTACACCGGAGATTCAAGAATCCATACTTGGCGCAGAACACCTTGGACAGGCACAACTGAACATGTTTGTGGACAAACGTTTGTGTGAACCTCCAGATAGTGACCAGCACCTGAACCTGAAATCACCCATTCGAAAGAACAAAGCCAAGACATTTGCCTCTTTGTATGAAGTTGTGCAACTTTCCAAGAACAAGCAAAACACCATCAAAGTGGACAGGCAGATTCTACAAAGGCTCATCACAGCTTACAGAGTAGGTCGTAAGGTAGACCTTGACAATATCCTCCAGCATGAGCTCATGCCCATCCCACCATCTCTGGCCACAACTAACGGGAGTCTACATTCCACCAACAAGTCTGTGTTAGCAAATATACTGACGAAACAAGTTAAAACCCCTGCAGATCTTACCCTTCAGGGACCCAGCTGCCTGGTCATTGATGGCCAAGCTCTGGTAATGGCACTCGGAAAGCCACCTGACACTACAACATTTGGTGACTATGCCAACAAGTTCACTGACACTGTGTTGAAGATGGGAGCAAAATACCAGAGGGTAGATGTCGTCTTTGACAGATACCATGACCAATCCATCAAAACAGGCACAAGGGTGAAACGTAAACAGCGCCACAGACCAGTACGTTGTGAAATCAAAAACAAGTCTGTTCCACTTCCTGCCGATTGGTCGATCTTCATGGCCCTTGAAGACAACAAATCAGATATCGCTCAACTACTCTCAAACCACCTGATAGAACACAGCCCGGATGATGAACCTGTAGTTGTAGTATCAGAGAGGTTTGCTGAAGCGACAAGTGTCAGGTCAACAGATCCAGATCTTGAAGTCTCCTCTCTGAGTGCTGACCATGAGGAAGCTGATACACGTCTGATTTTCTCATCCAGGCTCCAGTGGAAACAATCGTCGTGTCAGTGCGTGACACAGATGTGCTGCTACTACTCTTGGCTCACTATGACAGAATCCGATGTATGCATCTCTACATCTTTACATCCACCTGCAAGACTGTATACTCTAGACTGTTTGTCGTTAACAGAATTGTGGACATAATGCCTATAACAGAGAGAAAAAAAGGAATGAAGGAACAGAATAAATCACTGTAAGGACAATTGTATCATGTGTTCGAATATACTTGTACTGGCTATAATCTTTTAATTATCTTCTACTCTATTCTATTCAGGAAGAGTCACATGGCATGTATCGAAGCATGCAACTGTAAGAAAGTCAACACCTGCCGGAACACTGAGGAAGAGTGTGAATAAGCTGTCACTGTAAGGATTACTGTAACAAGTATTCAAACGTATAGAGGAAGATTCCGGTAAAAAGCGGGGAGATGGAATAGCTTTCATGTTGAACAACAATTGGTGTGATCCAGGCAACGTGAAGGAGCTTTCAAACCACTGCTCCCCAAACCTGGAGTATATATCCATCAAGTGCCGGCCATTCTTTCTCCCGAGAGAATTAACGTTGGTCATTCTGATCGGAGTGTATATTCCATCACAAGCAAACACAGGCGACGCGCTCTCCAAGCTCCACGACGAGGTAAACAAGCTCCAAGCAGCTAACGTTGATGCTGTTATTGTGGTTGTGGGTGATTTCAATAGCGCTAATCTGAGAAAAGTGCTGCCAAAATTCTACCAGCATGTAACTTGTTCTACCAGAGGCGGGAATATTTTAGACCATTGCTACTCGCAATTTAAGAGCTGTTACAAATCACATGGTGCCAGTCCTTTCGGCAAGTCAGATCACGACGCAATCTTTCTTGTACCGCAGTATAAATAAAGTCTCAAGCGCATTCCTGTAGTATCGCAAGAGGTGAAGCGCTGGACGGTGGCGTCAGAGGAGACGCTCCAAGCTGCACTAGAATGTACAGACTGGGGGGTGTTCCGCAATAACACAGATAATATTAATGACTACACGGAAACAGTGCTGAACTTTGTTTGTACTTTGGTAGAAGAAACAATCACCTCTACCACAATTAAAGTTTACCCAAACCAAAAGCCCTGGGTAGACAAATCCGTCCGCGAAGCTCTGAAGGCGCGCACCTCAGCATACAACGCCAGGCTTGTGACAGGCAACATGAATGACCACAATGTGGTGAGATACAATGTTAGGAGGACAGTAATAGAAGCAAAAAGGCGTTACAGGGATTCAATTGAACTTCAATATGAACAGGCTGACTCTAGAGCTATGTGGCAGGGCCTCAAAACGATGACAGATTACAAAGGCACCTCCCTCAAACTGAACAGTGACATCCAACTGGCAAATGATCTCAATACCTTCTATGCAAGGTTTGAGGCTGGGAATAACAGCACCAGCCTACAAACCACTGCAATGGAGGAGGGGGGGGCACTGCTGATGGAGACTCAGTGTTCAGGGTAACAGAACATGAGGTGAGGAGGACGTTTAAGAAAGTGAATATCAGGAAGGCAGCAGGACCGGACGGTATCCCCGGCCGCGTCCTAAAAGTCTGTGCCGACCAACTGGCCCCGGTATTCACTGACATATTTAATCTGTCCTTAGAACAGGCTGTCATCCCCACCTGTCTGAAGAAGTCCACCATTATCCCTGTACCCAAAAAATCCAAGCCAGCTTGCCTCAACGACTACCGCCCTGTAGCTCTCACCTCCATAGCCATGAAGTGCTTTGAGAAGCTAGTGAAGGGCTACATCTGTTCCTCCCTCCCCATCAACCTGGACCCCCTGCAATTTGCATACCGCCCCAACAGGTCCACGGAGGACGCCATAGCCCATGTGCTGCACACAGCAGCATCACACCTGGACAAGAGGCAGGGGAACTATGTGAGAATGCTATTCATCGACTCCAGCTCAGCATTCAATACCATAGTCCCCTCCAAACTCATAGCCAAGCTCAGGGACCTGGGCTTGAACTATGATCTCTGCCAGTGGGTCTTGGACTTCCTGATGGGCAGACCCCAGGTGGTGAGAGCAGGCAACTGCACCTCCTCATCCATCACTCTCAACATAGGGGACCCCCAGGGCTGTGTCCCGAGTCCCCTCCTCCACTCCCTGTACACACATGACTGTGTGGCACAGCGGAACAACAACACAATCATCAAATTGGCTGACAACACAGTAGTGGTGGGCCTGATCTCTGCAAACAACGAGAGGGCCTACCTGGAAGAGGTCAAGGTCCTGGCGGGATGGTGCCAGGAGAACAGCCTCTCCCTGAACGTCAGCAAAACAAAGGAGATGATTGTGGACTTTAGGAGGTCGGGGTTAGGGACTACAGCCCCCTCAGCATCGACGGGGCACCGGTTGAGAGAGTGAACAGTTTTAAGTACCTCGGAGTCCACATATCCGAGGACTTGACATGGACCACACACATTGACAGTGTTCTCAAGAAGGCACGACAACGCCTCTACTTCCTTAGGCGCTTAAGGAAGTTCAACGTGAGTCAGAAGATCCTCGAACTTCTACTCATGCACAATAGAGAGCATCCTGACTGGCAATATCACCTCCTGGTTTGGGAATAGCACTGCACAAGACCGCAGCAGACTACAGAGAGTGGCCCGTTCAGCCGAACGCACAATTGAAGGTGGGCTTCCCACTCTCCAAGACATTTACAACAAGCGGTGCATGGGCAAGGCTAAGAGAATAATCAAAGACTCCAGCCACTCAAACAACTGCCTCTTTGAACTGCTGCGGTCAGGCAAGCGATACCGGAGTCTCATGGCAAGCACAGAGAGACTCAGAAGGAGCTTCTATCCCCAGGCCATGAGGATGCTCAATGAATGAACAATGAACAATAAGCAAACCATCAACACACCCACAGCGCACATACACTCACTTAAATAAAAAACACACTGTATCACCCACTTTACCACTTTAGACACACTTTACACTTTATATTTATATTATTGGTAAGGAAATTGCACATCATTCTCATTCCTTCCTCACCACTACAAGGTGGCACCACAAGCTAAGCTATACCTCACCATTTTTGTACCAGCTGTACATACTGTATATATAGATACACTGAACAATTTTGTTGTTTACACTTGTTTACGTACTTGACTTCTTGACTTTCTATTTTATACTTATTTTATACTATCTTGTTATTATCTAGCACACTCTCAGGAGCAACACAGAAAGAAACATTTCATGCAAAGTATTCTGTATTCTGTATGACATGACAACTAATAAAGAAACTTGAACATTCACTTATATTGATATGGTAAAATAATCTTTTTATTTTATTATATTATAATCCATTTTATTCTATTCAGGAAAAGTGGCATTGGATGAATCATGCAACTGCAAGACACCTGCGACACCTGCCTGAATACGATTGATGACTGACAATAAATTACTGTACCTAAGCTACTGTACGCATATTAAGGACTATCTAATTTGCATAAATGGCATGTTGATTAAAAAATTCAAGAGAAAAGAGTTTGTTGAATAAATCCATGGCCTGGGATCATCCTGCTTTTCTTTCTTATTTGGTTGATGAGTTATGCATCAATAACGACCACCGTTTCTGCTATAAATATGAGTTTCAAGCAACATTTTCACAACTGATCTAAAATCAGGATATGATTTTAAATTCCTCATGTATGCAAACATATAAAAACACATTTCATTCATGTTTCTACCTCGTTTAGTCAAAAAGATATGATGCACTTAAATAGATTTCAGCCTGGCGCTGGCGGCCATGTTGGATTTCACAATTTTGAGGCCTTATCTGACATTTTTGAGCTTGGTATACAGCAGATTTGGATTCAGCACCCCTTAATACCCCTAGAAATGTTGTGTACCAAAAATAAACACGAAATGCCTTCAGGGTTATGATTTTCTGAAAATTGACCCCGTCTAAGTGAGAGAGAGAAGCAATGGCGGTCTGGCCATCGGGATTAATCCTGATGAGCAGTGGAAGAAGTACACTATTCCTTTACTTAAGTAAAAGTAGAAATAATCAGTTATATGAGTACTCTGGTAAAAGTAAAAGTCCCCCATTCAAATTCTACTTAAGTAAAAGTAAAGAAGTATTTGCTATTGAATGTACTTAAGTATCTAAAGTAAAAGTAAACATTCTACATGACGTTTGTGTATCCATGGACCTCTATAGGTTGTGTTAAAGGGGTATGTGGTCCAGGTATGCTATGTTAAAGAGGTATGTGGCCCAGCTATACTGCTCTGATTACGTCATCTTGTAAGTTGACAGGCTTCAAATGTGAAAGTATATAGGCTAATCTTCAATCTTCATAAATGTTGTATATGTTTTCTATGCTAAATCCTTTTCTTCAAAGTAACTAGTAACTGATGGGTTCAGATAAATGTAGTGGAGTAAAAAAGTACAATATTTCCCTTGAAATGTAGTGGAGTAAAAGTATAAAGTTAATTCAAATGAAAATACTCACATAAAGTAGCAAGGAATTATACTAAAGTACAGTACTTGAGTACAAATACTTAGTTACTTTCCACCCCTGCTGATGAGTAACAATTGGTGAGGAGTCCAGACGGGCCAGGTTGACACAAACGCAAGAGCAAGAGTGTTGCCTCATCGGGCCACTTTGATATATTTTTTTCACAATTAATTAATACAGTTATGTTATAATAAAATATAATTAGGATAATAATAAGGTTTTATATTCATGTATCACCTTATATTTGAATAATTTTTTTAATGTATGTATCAAACTACACATTTAAACTTTTTTTTTAAATTTAAAAAATATTTTTCCACCTTCTTTTTCCGTTTTTTCTCCCATCCCAATGTTAGTCGTTATGCCAATTCCCAATCCCCTTCCTGGTCGTTGCGCACTCTACCCCCTACCATCGGTCCGGGAGGGCGGAGACTATCACATGCTTCCTCCGACACATGTGTACCCAGCCCACCGCTTCTTTTTCACCTGGCAGCGTGGACTCTCACTGGGAGAGTGTAACGTGTGGAAGGTCACACTACCTCTCCTAGATCCTTCCCTCGCTGTGCAGGCGCCCCGACCGAACTGTAGGAGTCGCTGTTTACAACGACCAGGACCCACCCTCGCCGGGTTTCCCACCCGCTAACACTGCCAATTGTGTTAGTATGGACGGTCGGCCAACCCGGAAGCGCCACAGCTGGATTCGATCCCACTGTCTCTGTGGTGGTAGACAGACGCTTAGTCCGCTGCGCTACCCGGCCGCCTACATTTTTACTTCTTTGTCACAGTTATTCCTGTATTACTTTAACAGATATACATCGACTTTTTATATTTATCCTTGCCTTTGCGATATTGAAGACACAAGTTCCCCTAAGTTTATACCGGCTCTCTCTAGTTTGGAACAACTCCTGAATGCAACTTGGAAGTGAGTGGTTATGTGATTTGTACATTTTTAAGTGGGCTAGTCTCCAATTTAGATTTTCCGCAAATGTTTTTTTAAACAGGTATTTCAAAAGATGTTGTCCAATACATTTGAATCCATTAAAACAACCAATGACCTCTGAAAACCAGACATCCCCTCCGTTTCCTCTCCCCTGGTGCTCTGCACCTGCACTGACACACTGTGTCAGTGGAAAGCTAATGTGAAGCTAAAATGGCAAAAAGGAATTATAAAGAATAAGAACAAGAGTAGGACATTCAAAGATGATTGCATTTGTCTGCTTTGTGAAAACAACCGATGTCCAGTCACATCATGTCCTGATGGAGGCCAAATAACTGAACATAATTGTTGATTGTTGTCATACAATAAGAGAACAAGCTCTGTAATAAATGTTTCTGTACAATAAAAAAAAACTCTGTACAATTATTACCTGATTGAATGATTATTTTGTAATTTAATGAGTTTCTGTTGATTGTTTTATTGTTATTGATAATTTGATGGTGTTTGCTTATTATGTTAATGCTTTAGGTACTTTGATATTTCATGCCAATAAAGCTTATATTTGAATTTGTATTTGAGAGACAGAGGTATAGATAGAGGGTATGGGAGAGCTGGATGAGATAGAGACGGAGGTAGAGAGAGGGTATGGGAGAGCTGGATGAGAGAGAGATGGAGGTAGAGAGAGATAGGAGAGAGCTGGATGAGAGAGATGGAGGTAGAGAGAGAGGGTATGGGGGAGCTGGATGAGAGAGATGGAGGTAGAGAGAGAGGGTATGGAAGAGCTGGATGAGAGAGGGATGGAGGTAGATAGAGAGGGTATGGGAGAGCTGGATGAGAGAGAGAGATGGAGGTAGAGAGAGAGGGTATGGGAGAGCTGGATGAGAGAGAGTTGGAGGTAGATAGAGAGGGTATGGGAGAGATGGAGGTAGAGAGAGAGGGTATGGGAGAGCTGGATGAGAGAGAGATGGAGGTAGAGAGAGAGGGTATGGGAGAGATGGAGGTAGAGAGAGAGGGTATGGGAGAGCTGGATGAGAGAGAGAGATGGAGGTAGAGAGAGAGGGTATGGGACAGCTGGATGAGAGAGAGGGATGGAGGTAGAGAGAGAGGGAGGTGGGAGAGCTGAATGAGAGAGAGGGAGGTATAGAGAGAGAGGGTATGGGAGAGCTGGATGAGAGAGAGGGATGAAGGTAGAGAGAGAGGGAGGTATGGGAGAGCAGGATGAGAGAGAGTGATGGAGGTAGAGAGAGAGGGAGGTGGGAGAGCTGGATGAGAGAGAGGGAGGTATAGAGAGAGAGGGTATGGGAGAGCTGGATGAGAGAGAGGGATGAAGGTAGAGAGAGAGGGAGGTATGGGAGAGCAGGATGAGAGAGAGTGATGGAGGTAGAGAGAGAGGGAGGTGGGAGAGCTGGATGAGAGAGAGGGAGGTATAGAGAGAGAAGGTATGGGGGAGCTGGATGAGAGAGACAGAGGTAGAGAGAGAGGTTATGGGAGAGCTGGATGAGAGAGAGGGATGAAGGTAGAGAGAGAGGGATGTATGGGAGAGCTGGATGATAGAGAGAGACGGCGGTAGAGAGGGAGAGCTGGATGATAGAGAGAGACGGTAGTAGGGAGGTATGTTTTTGATGGATGCTTCGGTGGGCATGAGCGGGCCTAATTGGAGAGACGTATAATGGCGACTATTTACTCTGTAGTCTGTTACATCTGACACACTGGGAACGTGAGAGAGAGAGAGAGAGTACTGTAGATTATATGATCACAGACCTTGACCCTTCCTCCCTCAGCTCATTCACTGTGAAACCACTAACCCCTCTGTCTGATCACAGCCAAATTACCCTGTTTATTAAAAGATCAGACACAACAATGGCACAAACACAAAACAGTAAGCTGTACAACATCAGAAATTCATACA
This sequence comes from Notolepis coatsorum, assembly GCF_963971535.1. Lineage (NCBI taxonomy): Eukaryota > Metazoa > Chordata > Actinopteri > Aulopiformes > Paralepididae > Notolepis > Notolepis coatsorum. The sequence goes on from NC_140180.1 coordinate 95,422,187, forward strand.
GATGGGACCAAAACAGTGCAGAACAATACCAGAAAGCAACTCATACCCCAATAATCCAAACACTTTTGGATAACTTTCTGGACTCCACATACTCTCACAGTAAAGAAAGCCTCAACCTAGCAGTAAACAATATTAACAATACAGACAAACAGCAAAGGAGGCACAACTGAAATGTACTACAAACAAACCAAAAACTGCAACAAAAAACAGCTGGTTTGTAACAGATTGTAAAATCATTAGGAAAATAATTTGAATGCTATCAAATCAAAAACACAGAGACCCCAATAATGCTGATGTACGCTTTCTCTACTGTGAGACCATAAAACTCTACAAACGTACACTCAGAACCAAAAAACAACAATATGACAAACAGCAACTGACACTAATTGAGGAGGCAATCAATACAAACAACTTTTGGCAACATTGGAAACACATAAACAAACCACAAAAACAGGAATTGGCTATACAGAACAGTGATATATGGACAACCCATTTTAAAACACTATACAGTACCACACTGTTCAAATTGATGGAAACACAGAACAATCTCAAATTCTTGATAGATTGACTAAATTGGAGCTTGCCATAAAAGACAATCAAAACCCATTAGACTCCCCAATTATTGAGCAGGAACTGCTTAAGAAACTACAAACTCTTAAATCTAAAAAAATGTGTGGACCTGATGGCATCTTGAATGAGATGATGAAAAATATGAACAAGAAATTCCAATTGGCTATATTAAAACTATTCAATTTGGTCCTGAGTGTAGGATATTTTCCTGACATCTGGAATCACGGACTCATAACCCCAATCTATAAAAGCGGAGACAAATTTGACCCTAATAACTACAGAGGCATCTGTGTGAACAGTAATCTGGGGAAGGTTTTCTGTAGTATTATGAATACCAGACTTTTAAACTTCCTTACCAAGCACAATGTCTTGAGTAAAAGCCAAATTGGATTTATACCAAAACACCGCACAACCGATCATATTTACACCCTACATACCCTAATTGATAAACATATAAACCAAAATAAAACCAAAATATATGCCTGTTTTATTGACTTCCAAAAGGCTTTTGATTCTATTTGGCATACAGGACTGTTCTATAAAATTATAGAGAGTGGTGTAGGGGGTAAAACATATGATATTATTAAATCAATGTACTCTGGTAATATGTGCAGTGTAAAAATTGGCAAAAAAAGAACAGAATTCTTTACCCAAGGGCGAGGCGTTCGTCAGGGCTGCAACCTCAGCCCGGCACTCTTCAATATCTATATTAATGAATTGGCTAATATACTAGAAAAGTCCTCTGCCCCCGGTGTAAGTCTCCACAATCGGGAAGTGAAATGCCTGATCTTTGCAGATGACCTGGTTGTGTTGTCCCCCACAGCAGACGGCCTACAGCAGAGCCTGGACCTGCTAGAGCATTACTGTCAGACCTGGGCCCTGGCAGTAAACCCCAAAAAGTCCAAAATAATGGTATTCCAAAAAAGATCCAGATCTCAGGACGTCCTACCAAAGTTCTCAATTGGTACAAAACATGTAGAGTACTGCACACATTACACATATTTAGGCCTAAAACTAAGTTCAACTGGACATTTTAAGGAAGCAGTCAATGAGCTGAGAGGGAAAGCACGCCGGGCTTTCTATGCCATAAAAAGGAATATACAAACAGAAATACCAATTTGAATCTGGTTAAAATTAATTGAATGTGTTATTGAACCAATTGCACTCTATGGCAGTGAGGTGTGGGGTCCACTTACAAAACAAGACTTTACCCAATGGGACAAACACCCCATTGAGACCCTGCATGCAGAGTTCTGTAAGATTCTCCTACATGTCCAGAGGAAAACTACAATGCATGCAGGGCAGAATTAGGCCGTTACCCACTAATACTAAAAATACAAAAAAGAGCAATTAACTTTTGGACACACCTAAAACGAAGTGACCCCCTCTCGTACCATTATCAAGCCCTGCAGTGCCAAGAGCAGAGGAGCATCAGGAACCCCCTTACCCAGCTGGTCCTGAGGCTGAGTCCACAAACTTGCTCTCTTAACACACCTCAGGAACAGAACACATCACCAATCAGAATAAATCAAATTACTACACAGCTAAAACAAAACTACATCACCTATTGGAAAACACAAACAAAAGCACAGAGCAAAATGCAGTGCTATCTGGCTCTAAATCGACAGTACACCATAGCAGATTACTTGAGCATGGTGACTGATCAACAACTAAAAAGAACCTTGACAAAATACAGACTGAGTGAGCACAGCCTCGCTGTTGAAAAGGGAAGGCACAGGAAAACCTGGCTCCCTGCAGAGCAAAGGCTATGCTGTCATTGCATCCTCAGTGAGCCTGAAACTGAGTTGCACTTCCTCACCAAATGTGGAAAATATGAAGATATTAGAGAAACGCATTTTAAAAAATTTGAACTAATAAAAAAAGGTTTTCTTGCACTACCAGATACAGGAAAACTACCAGTCCTACTAGGGGAGGACTCAACAAGCGGTGAGCTAGCAGCAGCCTATGTTGCTGCCTGCCATAGACTGAGGGACAGTGAGTGACAGTCACCTGACATGTTTATGCCGTAATATTTTATGTTCTATTTTATGATGAACATTTTTGTATGTACTATGACATTAATATGTGTTTTGTAATCCATGCTTATGTTATCAACCATTTGCTTTGGCAACATGTACAAGCTGCGTCATGCCAATAATGAATTGAATTGAATTGAATTGAATTGAATTGAATTGAATTGAGAGAGAGAGAGAGAGAGAGAGAGAGAGAGAGAGAGAGAGAGAGAGAGAGAGAGAGGGAGAGAGAGAGACGGGTGAACATGGAAATTGTGAGGAGGAAAGAGAGAGGGAGCAAGAGGGTTGAGATAATATAGATGGACGAGAGGGAAGAGAGGGTAAATAGTGACAGTAGAGAGGTAGAGAGAGGGAGAGGAGAGATAGGAGGGTAGAGGGAGAGATAGGGAGAGGAAAGAGATGGGGTAGAGAGAGAGAGAGAGAGAGAGAGAGAGAGAGAGAGAGAGAAAGATAAGAGAGAGAGAGAGACGGGTGAACATGGAAATTGTGAAGAGGAAAGAGAGAGGGGTTGGGATGAGAAGAAGAAAGAGAGAGAGATGGAGGGAGGGAGGGAGGAGGGAGGGAGGGAGGGAGGGGGGGATGGAGGGAGGGAGGGTGTGTAAATGACCATCTCTGGAACAGAGTCTACCTCTTGGAGTGTGGCCTTCAAATGAGCTTCCATCACCGCATGTTCGTTCTCGAGGAGGCCAGCAAACATCTTTCTCTGGGGCAGCTTGACATTGTCCTCTGTGGGTATATTTTACATCCTTCCCTGTCAGTGTCTAATTTTGTGTGTGTGTGTCACGTTTCGTATTGTCGTGCTGCCGTGTCAGATGCTTTATCAAATTCGATTTTTTGTGGTTGCAAACATTTTGTTCGCCTCACATAGTTTACAACTGCTGAGACCGAGTCCTGATGACTCGGAATTGGACTTGGACTCGAGCATTGACTGCATTCGGACTCGGAAGGTGCAGATGGGGACTCTAATTGATCAATTAAAAAAGAAGAATTTATCATTTGGCATAAGATATTGATGGCTAGTGCTTTTGTTTGGCTTTGAAATGGTGACCGCTCTGTCATTTATGTTTAATGTAGATATTTTTTTATTTGTATGTCAGCTCTTTGACTGCCAGAGTGTAGTGGACTCAACCTTGATGACTTGGACTCGGACTTGAAAACTGGGGACTCTCTCTCTCTCTCTCTCTCTCTCTCTCTCTCTCTCTCTCTCTCTCTCTCTCTCTCTCTCTCTCTCTCTCTCTCTACCCCCTCTCTTTCCTCTCCCTATCTCTCCCTCTACCCTCCTATCTATCATCTCTCTCTCTACCTCTCTACTGTCACTCTTTACCCTCTCTCTTCCCTCTCGTCCATCTATACTCTCTCAACTCTCTTGCTCTCTCTCCCTACCCGCTCTCTCTACATCTCTCTCTACTCTATCTCTCCTTATACCCTCTCTATCCCTACCCTCTAGCTCTCTCCCTCTACCACCTCTCTACCCCCCGTCTCTCTACCCTCTTGCTCTCTCCCTCTACCCTCTCTTTCCCTCTACTCTCTCTTTCTATCCCTCTCTCTCTACCCTCCCTCTCTCTCTATCCTATGTCTATCTACCCTCTCTCCCTCTATCCCCCCTCTCTCTCCCTCTCTATCTACCATATCCGCCTTTCATCTATAGTCAATTCCAGCTTGGTGTTTTTAGATATATTGACTCTCTTTCTCTGCCTCTTTTCTTCTCTTCTAAACTCTCCATAAATGTTTTAGCATTAACTGTAGTTCTTGCCGTCCCAATTAAATCCATATACCCCCCCCCCCCCCCCCCACCACCACTCCCCTACTGCTGTCAAATATCTCTGCACAAAGTAAGTAAACTAATCGGTGCTACCTATAGGCGTATAGTTTTCCCTTAACATATTAAATAAATAATATGATATTACCCCCCCCCCCCCACATTTTCTAGTCCCTTTTATAAATAAGAACTGAAAATGTGTTGAAATACGTTTTTTTTTATTAATTTCACGGTGCCTGTGCAGCCTCGTTTATTCACTGTGCCCTTGGCAACGACGATGAACACAGCAATGCAGGTATGGTTTTCTTACTCAGAAAATAGAGTTTACTTTAGTTAATTACACCACTACATAACTCATAAATGTTCAGATGAGCTTAATTTGTGGTTATTTGTGATAATATACACCCAGTTCAACATTATAGCCGCATTTCCTTTCAAACTGATTTGGTTGCAAATGTCCTGATTGGGTACAGATTGTGTCCGTCTTGGGCAGAGCTGTTTAGCAGGCTGTGGCGTACAGGAGAGGCTGAGGTCAGCCTCACGCCGGCCATCACAGCCAGGTGCAGTAGTAATGTTAGATGATATCTGCAGTAATCATGTTAGATGGTGCTATGGGATGAACTGCTGTCCTGTCCTCCTCTCCCCCCCCTCTCTCTCTCTCTCTCTCCCCCTCTCTCTCTCTCTCTCTCTCTCTCTCTCTCTCTCTCTCTCTCTCTCTCTCTCTCTCTCTCTCTCTCTCTCTCTCTCTCTCTATCTCTCTCTGTTCTATTCCTACTCTCTGCCCTGCTATAACTCTCCATCCCCTTTTCTCTATCACTCACTCTTTTTCTCTCTCTCTCTCTCTTCACCTCTAAGGCTCTTCAATTATCTCTCCCTCCCTCTTCCCCACCTCTTCCTCTCTGCTCTATTTGCTATCTCTCTCTCTCTCTCTCTCTCTCTCTCTCTCTCTCTCTCTCTCTCTCTCTCTCTATCTATCTATCTCTCTCTCTCTCTCTTTCTCTCTCTCTATCTCTCTCACACGCTCGATCTCTCACGCTCGCTCTCTCTCTCACGCTCGCTCTCTATCTCACGCTCTCTCTCTCTCACGCTCTCTCTCTCTCTCTCTCGGGACTTTATATCATTAGAGTTATCAAAGACAGGTGTTGCCATCATAGGACGGGAGACTGTGAACTAAGCCCTGCCCTCCTCTTCTATTTCTCTCCATCATCATCCCCCTCTCTCTATTTCTCCCTCTCTCTCTCTCTTTCTCCCTCCCTCTCTCCCTATATCTCGCTCTTCATCTCTCGCTCTCACTCCTGTTTTTTTCTATCTCTCTCTCATTGTGTTGGATGTGATAGTGTGAACTGTAGTTCTTGCCCTCCTTCTCAACCTCATCCATCATAGCCGAGAGGGTTGGCACAGTCTGACATCCTCCCCTCCTCCTCTCAGATCCTCTCTATCTCCTCTCCTTTCCTCAGCTCCACTCCTCTCCTCCCACCCCACACCATCCCCTCTCCTCTCCTCCTCTCCTCTCCATCTCCTCTCCTCTTCTCCATCTCCTCTCCTCCCACCCCATCCCATCTCCTCTCTCCTCTCCTCTCATTTCCTCTTTTCCCGCTTCTTTCTCCTATATCCTAGTTTTGTGTGTCCCTCCTTCTAAACTCTGGGGTCTAGATCCACAAAGAATGGATTGCACGGTGCTAATTGCACCCTTACTTACAATTCATTATGAATTGAAAATGGGGGACCCTGATGCAGAATGGGTACAATACACTACAGCTCAATACACACAATTGTTAAGGGGATGCAGACCAGAGAAAGACTTTCGTCTTGTTTACATCAGGGTCCCCCATTTTCAATTCATAATGAATTGTAAGTAAGGGTGCAATTAGCACCGTGCAATCCATTCTTTGTGGATCTAGCCCCCAGTTGTTGCTGGGGAAGCCTGGCCTTTAACCAGACTCTCTCACTGAGAAAAGAGTCAAATGTCTGGTCAGTTTCTTCCACGTAGCCGAAGGAAGGGGACTATTGAGGCGTGTTAATGTAAGCTACACAAAGGGTGGGATCCACAAAGAATGGATTGCACGGTGCTAATTGCACCCTTATTTACAATTCATTATGAATTGAAAATTGTGGACCCTGATGTAAACAAGACTAAAGTCTTTCTCTGGTCTGCATCCCCTTAACAATTGTGTGTATTGTTGAGTACTGTGCGGTGTTTGATTGATTGACAATTGTATTAACCTGTTAAGCCTTAAGGTCCCCCTATAGGGGGACCCTGCTTTTCTTTATCATAAATCGATCAATAGAGACCGTATTAGATCCCCAATTAGCATATCATGGGGTATCATTGGAAAGCCACACTCATTGGCTACAACCCTGTGCAAAGACTTTCGAGATTTGCCAAATGATTGACGGAGCTAGAGCCCCGGGAGTCGGGGGTGGTAATGTGTACTTTTGCGTACTTTGGGGCACCCCTCACATATCGGCATGTAACTCGAGAACCGCTGAACGGATTCTGTCACCTGAAAGGGCACTCGATCTATATATTGTATTAAAAGAAATGCAAACCCGAGCAACTAGAGGTCGGCAAAGAATCGTCCACATGTGGGCCCTTGGATGTCAAATATGAATTTATAATTAAAGTCGATTATCATTAATTACTGTATCTACAAATCCTTCTGTTTAATCATCTTCCCGCGGTTCATTTGCTTAGATTTTTTGTACACATGATCTCAATAAGGTGGTGAATGAGCTCAGTGAGCATGTTCTCCTACCCGTATAAATTGTTGATCATCATCATCAAAATCATAAATCATAATTAATTTATTCATTACAATTGAATAATTACTAGTAACAGACACAATATTTCTGACACTGGAAATACATACCCCCAGGTCCCTAGATGTTCCTAGATACCAAGAACATGCAAATTGACCTTGCAGAAGTGGAGCAATCTTCCATTTACTTAGGCATGTACCTTTAGGCGAAAACGGTCTACAGATTAACAGGTTAACAGATTGCAGAATGGGTACAATACAGTATGGCTCAAAACACAATTGTTAAGGGGATGCAGACCAGAGAAAGACTTTCATCTAAAAGGGTCCCCCATTTTCAATTCATAATGAATTGTAAGTAAGGGTGCAATTAGCACCGTGCAATCCATTCTTTGTGGATCCCGCCCAAAGTGTTCTGATTGGAGCACTTGTTTTGATTGGACCAATCAAAGACATTATATTCGTTGTACATGTCCCGCCTTGTCCTGCATACGGAGTGCCATTGGGTCAAATTATAACGAATACATTTGCACCTCCTCGTCAGAGAGATACACCCTCATAATACCTCCGTCTACCGTTTGCAAGATCCTCCCTGAAATGCATGTATGAATGAGAGGAGCCCACTTTGCCACACTGCGTATCCAAGCCAGCATCCACACATCCTGCACGGCCTCAAGGCACCCCGTCTGCGCCAGAAATGATGCAGAAAGAGCTTTGTGAATCGACCCACAGTCGTGCCTCTGTGTATGTGGCCATACTACACTACCGAATAAGATAAGAGGTCCCCTCTCTGCCTGCATGACAGCTGCGTGTGTGTGTGTGTGTGTGTGTGTGTGTGTGTGTGTGTGTGTGTGTGTGTGTGTGTGTGTGTGTGTGTGTGTGTGTGTGTGTGTGTTGACACCTTGCTGCTTCATTACCACCCATCACTGTGTTGTTATTCCCTCTCAGTATGTGTGTGTGTGTGTGTGTGTGTGTGTGTGTGTGTGTGTGTGTGTGTGTGTGTGTGTGTGTGTGTGTGTGTGTGTGTGTGTGTGTATGTGTGTGGGGCGGGGGGGGGTGTTGACAGATTGTCAACCATTATCACCCATCACCTACGGGTATGTGTGTGTGTGTGTGCTTGTGTGTGTACGTGTGTGTGTATGTGTGTACATGTGTGTGTATGTGTGTACATGTGTGGATGCACACGGGGGAGGCAGTGTCATCTCCTCGTGCTACATATCACTGGATAAGAGTTCCTCTGTGTGGAGGTGAATATCACCTCTTTGCTTCTGTACTACCCCTCACCTATATAGCTACATATGTGTGTGTGTGTGTGTGTGTGTGTGTGTGTGTGTGTGCGTGCGTGCGTGCGTGCGTGCGTGTGTGATCTCCTTCTCCATTTCTATCATTATGGTCACTTGACCCTGTGATACAACTCAATTATTTGTGTGTATCTGTGTGTGTGTTTGTCTGAATCATCACCAGTGTGTATTCGTGTGGGTTGTCACTCTCCATCTCTGACCAGGAGGTGATATTGGCCTATATTTATGCCTTGCACTATATAGTATTGTATATTAGTACACTGCACAGTATTGTATATTGTATGGTAACTACGTCTACGAACATTGTACATATGTCTAAACTGAACACTGTGACCTCTTTTTTACTTCTAATTTTTACTATGTTTTTATTTCATACTTATCTTGTCATGCACAGTCTCTGGAGCGCAACAGTAAGAAGCATTTTGTACAAAAGTATTCTGTACTTCTGTATGACAACTATTAAAGAAACTTGAAACTTGAACTTGAACTTGCATATTAATTCACGCGTCCTCTACCCTGAACCAACATATACGGATAATATGTCTCTGCTCTCTACAAATTTGTCCCTAAACTACATTGATTTTGTATTTTGGACCTTTGATCATGGGGTTTATTGGTTTTGAGCCTGGCCTGGACTGGTTTCTGATTCTCGGATCATGGCTGGTCATTTGGTTTATCAGGGAAACTGGCAAGGCACAGTTAGCTGCTACAGTAGCTAAGACTAGTTTAGTTTTGTAGTTTCTTTAATAGTTGTCATACAGAAGTACAGAATACTTTTATACAAAATGCTTCTTTCTGTTACGCTCCAGAGACTGTGCTAGACAAAAGATAAGTATGAAATAAAATAGTATAGCATGTAAAAATAGAAGTAAAAAATAGAAGTCACGTACGTAGACACAGTGTTCAGTATATACATATGTACAATGTTCGATGCAGAATAGAAGTAACTGAGTTACCATACAATATACAATATACTATGCAATATACTAATATACAATACTATATAGTGCAAAGCAGAAATGGGATGAGGTACAATTTAGGTACAATTTACAGTAAGGTGTACTGAGGTATGGGTTGTAGTGCAAATCCTTTACCAATAAATATAAAGTGTGTTTAGGTGTTCTAAAGTGTGGAGAGTGGATGCTGCAGTGTGTTCTTTGTTTAAAGTGAGTGTGTGCGTGTGGATGTGTGTGTTTGATGGTTGTTGCATAGTGTTATTGTTCGTTGAGCAACCTGATGGCCTGGGGATAGAAGCTTCTTCTGAGTCTTTCTGTGCTTGCCATGAGACTCCAGTATCGCTTGCCTGACCGCAGCAGTTCAAAGAGGCAGTTGTTTGGGTGGCTGGAGTCCTTGATAATTCTCTTAGCCTTGCCCCTGCACCGCTTGTTGTAAATGTTCTGGAGGGTGGGAAGCCCCCCTCCAATTGTGCGTTCGGCTGAACGTGCCACTCTCTGTAGTCTGCTACGGTCTTGTGCGGTGCTATTCCCAAACCAGGAGGTGATATTGGCAGTCAGGATGCTCTCTATTGTACATGAGTAGAAGTTCTTAAGGATCTTCTGACTGACTTGGAACTTCCTTAGGCGCCTGAGGAAGTAGAGGCATTGTCGTGCCTTCTTCACAACACTGTCAATGTGTGTGGTCCATGTCAAGTCCTCGGATATGTGGGCTCCGAGGTACTTAAAACTGTTCACTCTCTCAACCGGTGCCCCGTCGATGCTGAGGGGGCTGTAGTCCCTGACCCCCGACCTCCTGAAGTAAACAATCATCTCCTTTGTTTAGCTGACGTTCAGGGAGAGGCAGTTTTCTTGGCACCATCCCGCCAGGACCTTGACCTCTTCCAGGTAGGCCCTCTCGTCGTTTGCAGAGATCAGGCCCACCACTACTGTGTTGTCAGCAAATTTTATGATTGTGTTGTTGTTCCGCTGAGCCACACAGTCATGTGTGTACAGGGAGTAGAGGAGGGGACTCAGAACACAGCCCTGGGGGGCCCCTATGTTGAGGGTGATGGATGAGGAGGTGCAGTTGCCTGCTCTCACATGCAGCAAGTGCACATGTAGGGCAAATGCATCACTTCAGGAGGTTCATTAGAGAAACAGTTATGAGGATCGTCTGATGCTCTTTGTAGCTCAAAAACATTCATTTACGCTCAAATAAGTGCAAAAATAAATGTTCTGCTCGCATATTAAGTGTCCCTTCTGAAGCTCAAACATATGCCCCTGCATAATACTGAAGGAGCTAATGATGTTGAAGCTAGAATCTCAGAACGGTTAAAGAAGGACTTCATCAAACTCTCTGGGAGACTGGTAAGAACAACTACCTCTGATCCACTACCATGTCTTTAATCATGGGGACGCAAAGTCTAGCCACCTCCGCCAGCTACATCTTAGTTTCATCATCAGTTTAAAAAAATTATTATTATTGTGTTTTTGGTCGATTTTTATTGTTTTTACTACCGGTCAGTCCGGTAGAGAGAGAGAGGAAGCACGGGAGACAGAGCGGGGGGAAGACATTGGGCAAAGGACACTGGGTTCCGGAATCGAACCCGGGTCGGCCACATCGCGACGCAGCGCGTTACATGATTTGCCACTTGGACGCCCCTACATCTTATTTTCAATAAGATTCAACTCAATCACATCGGCGACGCAACTAACTGCATGTGTGTGTGCCACCCATTGCATGTGTGTGTCTGCCTGCATGCCGAATAAAGACTTCTCCAAAGTCCAGTTATTATTCTCCAAAGTTTGAAGGGGTTTCACTCTATTTTGTGACTTGTAGAGATGGGATTCATCTGAATTAGGAATGGAGCCAAGCTGCTCTCTTAAAATATGCAGTGTACTCTACAGTCTCGGTTGTGGGAGACAAACCACTCTATGCCCATACATTTATGTCATCTAAGTGCACGCCTTCCATTTGATCAGAGTCTATGTCCTACTCAAACCTACCCCCAGCTCAGGCGTGGGCAGTTGATTGACTGTGAATTGTCTCCTCATATTATTTGTCATACCATATTCAATATTGCTGTCATTAGTCTATTCATATATGCATATTACATGTATTTATTGCTCCTATGTCCGCCCACTATAAACACAGGAACTCTCAAACCCCTGTCCCCATCTCCCTGTCTCTCTGTGAGTGGATGTCTCATGGTGATGGCCAAGGTGGTGGATGTCTTGTGGTGATGACCAAGGTTGCAGTGCCTGTTCTACCCCATATTGTTTATGAGCACCACTGAGGTCATGGATCAGCTTCATACCGTCGTATGTCCGACTTACAATGTCTAAACCATGCCTGCTCTACTTCATTGCTGGGCTAAGTACTTCTATTATATTCATATATGCTTACTACATGTATCTATTGCTCCTATGTCCACCCACTACAAACATGGGAACTCTCTAACCCATGTCTCCCTGTCTCTCTGTGAGTGGATGTCTCGTGGTGATGGCCAAGGTGGTGGATGTCTGGTGGTGATGGCCAAGGTGGTGGATGTCTGGTGGTGATGGCCAAGGTGGTGGGTGTCTGGTGGTGATGGCCAAGGTGGTGGATGTCTGGTGGTGATGGCCAAGGTGGTGGATGTCTGGTGGTGATGGCCAAGGTTGTGCAATCTTCTCTACGTCGCCCCCATACTTCAAATGGATCAGAGCGGAATACATACATGAATGCATACATTCATCCAAATGGAATATGACTCTGATATGTTGAGTTCCGAGCCTTGACATTTAGCCTTTATCTTATTTTCATACCAGCGCTCGTTTCCCTTTGCTTTTTCTTTTGTTGTTGTTCTTGGCTCTATTCTATTTAAATTTTTCTAAAATGTTCTTATGTAGGCTACCTCAGTTGCTATTGCATGTACATAATATGTGTTTTCTTACATGTATATATTTAGTATATATACATACCAACTATTCACCTGTTTTATTCTCCACCCATTGATTATCCATAGCAATACTATATTATCACTTACATCCAAGTTGGGGGATCCCCCTTTGAATGGCCCGTCTAAGGTTTCTCTCCTCCACATCAGTGGAGGTTTCTCTATGACAACACGTGAAACACAAATTCACTCATAATTCATAATTATTATTAATTTACATATATATATATATTATTATTATTTCTTTTTTTATTAGAAATGTTTTCCTCTGTAAAAAATGCCAGTGAATTTTTTCTTTTCTTCAAAAATGGCCAAAATTGACAGCTCTGAGCAGGCCTGCACTGCAGTAATGACTGCAGTATATTCGTGCAGATGGCTGCACAGGTTGACCCAGACTTAAATAAATAATAAATAATAGCCAATCAAAATAGGCTATTAACGTCATCTAAGCACGGTCTGTGCAGTTAAACTCTTGCCATTGAATGGGGGATTGAATGATTGACAGCCCTTGACATCCAATACACGGAGGTTGAATATGATTGGCAGCCTTGAAAATCCAATCAGAGATTGCTGCATTGCAAAGTCAAAACGGGTCCAGCTGCAGTTCCATAGGTTAGGTTTAGCTGGGGCCAATCTCAAGTTTCTCAAGTTTCTTTATTCGTTGTCATACAGAAGTACAGAATACTTTTATACAAAATGTAACAGAAAGAAGCCAAACTTGAGATTGGCCCGAGCTAAACCTAACCTCCGGACCTGCAGCTGGACCCGTTTTGACTGTGTGAAAGAGCAAACTAGTAGTTTAGTAAGCTGTACAGCTATTTTTGTATTTGTATTTATTGGTTTAAAATACAGAGACAGTGCATATTAAGGAAAATTTGACTGTAAATATGCCAGTTTAGCCAAGTTGGCTAATTTTCAACTGTAGTCTCTGGGGCAGGTGACATGAGCACAACAATAATTAAAACATAGTACAATAATTTAAACACAGTAGGAATCAGTATAGGCCACAATACACTAAAATACATACAAACAAATACATTAAAATACAACCCCTCAGTTAAAAAACATAGTACAGTAATTAAAACACAGTAGGAATCAGTATAGGTTACAATACACTAAAATACATACAAATAAATACACCAAAATACAACCCCTCAGTTAAAATGGTTGCACACTTGACCATCTCTCAACCATGATTTTAAGTTAGTTTTAAATGATAACAACACAGTAGGCTAAATTAAACTTTGCGCCAACATTAGGACCGAAGTATAAACCAGCAACTGAGCAACATGAAGAAGTGGACTTATGCATCTGGATCAGAAAAAAAGTTGTGGATGAAAAAGTAAGTAGGCTACAGTGTTTGTAAAAGCTTGTATGCTAACAGTAGCTAGCCAGCTTAGCCTACATCACAATGATGATCACCAAGCTAACTTACTGTACACACTGTAGGGCTGGGCAATGAATCGAAACAGAATCGTGATATCGATTCATAGACCTATGCAATCTCATTTCTAAGTTATGAAGTTATTTTTCTTTTATTAAATAAAAAAAAAAAAAAATTAAACTTTTTAAATTATTTTATCTGGGTTGAACATGATTTGTGGAACTCCCTCTGGTGTTGTGGTCGTGGTATTCACTGACCTTTGGGAAGTATTTCGACATGCACATGGGTATCTTAGTGGTGTAGTGTATCTTGTAGACCAGGCCCATTGCAAGTTGCTGTACTCTGTCGTCTACTCTAAGCCATCCTAGGTTGTCAAAGTGGGCAGGGGTGAGGTGGGTTTTAGGAGTAAGGTCAAGCAGTAGTCTGACCAGTTTGTTTTGTGATGTTTGTAATCTTGTTTTTAGTGCCTTTGAGGTGCTTTGGTACCATGAGGTGCAAGCATAGTCGTAGTACCCATGAATGAGTGCTCCTGTTAGAGTCTTCAAGATATTCTTGTTTACCAGAGAGGAGATCCGGTACAGGAATCTAGTTCGTTGGTTGACGTCGTTTTATTACATTGGATCCCATTTTGTCACAGGAAAGATTTGCCTCTATAGGATGGAACCCAGGTAGGTAATTTCATCTTTCCTTTTAAGATAAGATAAGATATTCCTTTATTGATCCCCTTGGAGAAATTCAGGCATCATAGCAGCATGGGGGAAGGGCGGGGGGGTACAGGTAGTGAAAACAACACAAGCAGTGAAAACAAATAGGTCAATATAATTTACTATCTAACTAACTGAAATATATTTTCACAGTGTCACATAAGGTGCAGTATGCATAAGGTAGTGTTATAATTTACTATCTAACTAACTGAAATATACATTATTCATTATTCACAGTATCACAGTATCCACATAAGGTGCAGTATGCATAAGGTAGTGTTATTGTCCTACTTGGGTTCCTATTAGTTCTAGGTCGATGTCTGGCAGCAGTCCCTGCCCACTGTTGTGGAGCCTGATGGCCACTGGTATGAAGGACTGTCCGAGGCGGTTAGTTGAGTGTCGGGGGGGTATGAGTCTGTGGCTTCCTTGTCACCTTCACCTAATATGTTTTGATCTGGTCAGGTGCGCTGTCACCTAAAATGTTTTGATCTGATCAGGTGCGCTGTCACCTAATATGTTTTGATCTGGTCAGGTGCGCTGTCACCTAATATGATTTCATCTGGTCAGGTGCGCTGTCACCTAATATGATTTCATCTGGTCAGATGAGCTGTCACCTAATATGTTTTCATCTGGTCAGGTCCGCTGTCACCTAATGTTAATATGTTTTCATCTGTGTCCACTGACCACTGACACACAGTGGGGGATGTTTTAAAAATATAATTTAATATATAATATAATATAATAATTTGTGCTTCACCTAAAAATTTGGTCAGCAGCCTCCACTGCTCCACATGTGGCGCTTTTTTCCTATTGCTAGGTTTTTAGTGAGTTTTTCCTTATCTTCATTGGGGGAAGGCTGGGAGTGCTGCATATTTGGATTTTATGGTGGATTTTTGTTCTTGATTTATTGTGATGTTTCTTCTTGACTTGTTTAAATAATACTTGTGTACAGCCCATGGGGGCATTACCTTGTGATTTTGGGCTTTCCAAATACATTTAATTTAATTTGATTTGGTTCTTAGCTCACCTGCCTTTCCATACTGTAGGTCTAAGCCAAATGAGATTATAGCAAATCGTGTTATTCATATCACCTTACAACATCCTACTCATTCTACTTCTCTGCCATATGAGTTAAAACCCACACGACTCCACATCGATAATCCATATCGTTTTTATTGAATATAATAAGTCTACTTCAGCAGCAACGATTAGATCATTTTAAAATGCTGTCAGGCAGATCTAGATATCTTAGTGTTGTCTGGATCTTGGTTGAAAAAGTATGATATACAACGAGTGGACAGAATTGGAAGGGGAGGTGGAATGGCTATCTGGGCTGGACGGTATGGTCTAAAATGTATATCACGGTATAATTTGAAGCATAGACGGTAACGTTATATATCACAGTATATTAATTTAGTTCATGTCTCAGGCCATGTGAGCGGCGCGTGAGCGGCACGGGGCGCGGAGCGGGCGGTTTTGACGTGAGCGAGGAGTGGGTTTTAAAATGTGTCGGCGCGACGTCCGGAGAAATTCAGGCATCATAGCAGCATGGGGGAAGGGCGGGGGGGTACAGGTAGTGAAAACAACACAAGCAGTGAAAACAAATAGGTCAATATAATTTACTATCTAACTAACTGAAATATATTTTCACAGTGTCACATAAGGTGCAGTATGCATAAGGTAGTGTTATAATTTACTATCTAACTAACTGAAATATACATTATTCATTATTCACAGTATCACAGTATCCACATAAGGTGCAGTATGCATAAGGTAGTGTTATTGTCCTACTTGGGTTCCTATTAGTTCTAGGTCGATGTCTGGCAGCAGTCCCTGCCCACTGTTGTGGAGCCTGATGGCCACTGGTATGAAGGACTGTCCGAGGCGGTTAGTTGAGTGTCGGGGGGGTATGAGTCTGTGGCTTCCTTGTCACCTTCACCTAATATGTTTTGATCTGGTCAGGTGCGCTGTCACCTAAAATGTTTTGATCTGATCAGGTGCGCTGTCACCTAATATGTTTTGATCTGGTCAGGTGCGCTGTCACCTAATATGATTTCATCTGGTCAGGTGCGCTGTCACCTAATATGATTTCATCTGGTCAGATGAGCTGTCACCTAATATGTTTTCATCTGGTCAGGTCCGCTGTCACCTAATGTTAATATGTTTTCATCTGTGTCCACTGACCACTGACACACAGTGGGGGATGTTTTAAAAATATAATTTAATATATAATATAATATAATAATTTGTGCTTCACCTAAAAATTTGGTCAGCAGCCTCCACTGCTCCACATGTGGCGCTTTTTTCCTATTGCTAGGTTTTTAGTGAGTTTTTCCTTATCTTCATTGGGGGAAGGCTGGGAGTGCTGCATATTTGGATTTTATGGTGGATTTTTGTTCTTGATTTATTGTGATGTTTCTTCTTGACTTGTTTAAATAATACTTGTGTACAGCCCATGGGGGCATTACCTTGTGATTTTGGGCTTTCCAAATACATTTAATTTAATTTGATTTGGTTCTTAGCTCACCTGCCTTTCCATACTGTAGGTCTAAGCCAAATGAGATTATAGCAAATCGTGTTATTCATATCACCTTACAACATCCTACTCATTCTACTTCTCTGCCATATGAGTTAAAACCCACACGACTCCACATCGATAATCCATATCGTTTTTATTGAATATAATAAGTCTACTTCAGCAGCAACGATTAGATCATTTTAAAATGCTGTCAGGCAGATCTAGATATCTTAGTGTTGTCTGGATCTTGGTTGAAAAAGTATGATATACAACGAGTGGACAGAATTGGAAGGGGAGGTGGAATGGCTATCTGGGCTGGACGGTATGGTCTAAAATGTATATCACGGTATAATTTGAAGCATAGACGGTAACGTTATATATCACAGTATATTAATTTAGTTCATGTCTCAGGCCATGTGAGCGGCGCGTGAGCGGCACGGGGCGCGGAGCGGGCGGTTTTGACGTGAGCGAGGAGTGGGTTTTAAAATGTGTCGGCGCGACGTCCGGAGCGAGAGTTCTCCTCCGCTCCAATCCACTCCAGGCCGCTCACAGTGGTTTAATTAACACTGATGTAATATATACATGCAGTACAATGCCAAAGCAACAGATGGCGATGTACAAACATGAAGGCCATTTTCAACCAATGAGAAGGGTGAACCTGTGATATCCTGTTCAGGCTTTGTCACTCACTCCTGTTAGAAAAAGTATCGACGCCATTGTTGTTGTCGTTAGCTTACATGCTAACGTTAATGGCAGCGACCATAGCATTGTGGCTCGGCTAGCTATCATCGCTTAATAGAGCTAGTGAATGGATAAACAATGTTATTTAACATTGCAGAATGGGTACAATTACAATGCGGCTCAATACAAACAATTGTTAAGGGGCCCAGGGGGTGTAGACTGTTGTAGTTTGAGCTAATTTACACCATGCTCCAAAACCAAAACAAAATCTGTAGAGCGATCTGGCGCGGGGAGCGGGGAGCGCTCGATTCAAGGTGAGCGGGGAGCGAGCGGAGAGCGACTTGGGGGCGGGGTCAACATAAGCGATTAGCGGAGCGGACCAAGCTTTAAAGAGCGAAGAACGGATTTCTCGGCTGCGCCGATCCGCTCACGTGGCCTGACATGTCTATATAAATGCTTCTGAAGGGGTAAAACACTGGCAGCTATTACTGTACTCTTGTATTACTAGGACATATTTCACATAGTACAGAGGTATTTTAAGAACATGTATTGTGCAAAACTGCAATAGAAAAATGCAAAACATTTTCTCAAAGTTACTTCCATCTCTGAAAAACACTTTTTTCATGAAATACAATCAAATCAAGCGGCACAAAGTGAAAATAAAAACGACTGCAGGACAGGAGGTTTCTTTCCCTCAAACAACTCAAACACAATAAAACTCCAACATAACTTAACTTTAGTGTACATGTTTCCTCTGTTGTCAAGCCTTGTCAATATACCCCCCCCCCCTTTCCTCACTAATGAAACTGTTACGTTAGAACGTTAGCTTAGCGGCTAACGTTAGCCCGTTGCTGTGCTAAAGCAAGTCTCGTCTCACCCTCCTTAGCCAAATTGAAATGCCCAAACCATATAGCAAGGTCCGTGAGCAAGTGGAGAAAAACTCAGTACAATTAAACACTATGCAACGACCACTGCAAACGTTGAGTGAATCGTCAAGTAACGTTAACGTCATTGCTACTGCTGTGACTAGCTGCTCACAAGGTATGAAGGTATAGTCAAAATCCATACCGTAGCGCAAATTCATACCGTTTATACTGTATACCATTTATACCCTCCACCCCTACGTAACATCTTGCTTCTCTTTCACTGTTTTGAATGCTATCACTGTTCCAAAATGCTTTGAGTTTCTTACATTGAAGATTGATTTGGGACCTAAAAACCTCATTCCATGTGACTGGGATCTATAGACCCCCACCTGCTGATGCCAGCGCTATAGACAGCAGACTTACTCTCTCAGTAGACCCCCATCTGCTGATGCCAGGGCTATAGACAGCAGACTTACTCTCTCAGTAGACCCCCATCTGCTGATGCCAGCGCTATAGACAGCAGACTTACTCTCTCAGTAGACCCCCATCTGCTGATGCCAGCGCTATAGACAGCAGTCTTACTCTCTCAGTATCCTGATGTTGAAATGATTGTATTAGGTGACTTTAATCTTGACTGGTTGAGTAATGCTTCAAATTACCTTAAGGAGGTTAGTGGCAACCTTAATCAGTCTCAGTTGATTACTGAACCTACTGGGCCTAACCTGAACATGTGTTCTATGTCCACATTAATTGATTTCATCTTTTTCAAATAAGTGTGATCAGGAACACTTCAAAATAAGTATACTGTTTAATTGATTTGATTATTGTTTTTTTCTCTTCTTTGTACTTTATATATTATTGATGATGATTATGTGAATGTAAATACCCCACAAAACGGAGGGCTGCCCCCTCAGTGTCATCTCTAGTTTAAATAAAGATCCAATGAATGAATGCATGAATGAATATCTGTGCCCTGAAGCCATCCATCACCACATTTCATATTCTGAGGAGAATATAAGAGAGATTGTGGGTGGGGCTGTCTCAGTCATACATAGAGGTCCCTTAACACATTTGGGGCCATTGGGATCCGTCTAATCCCACGCCAGCATATCAAAACAAACTTTCATTGTGCGTGAGGCTGTTTGTAGAACTAAATCTATACTTTATATTATTGCTATCTGTCCATTCTCATTGTCAATTGATACTATAAACTGTCCCTTCAATATGCCTTAAATAAAAAGAAAATCATCAATATGTTCCCATTTTATAGCGTTGTGAATATGAACGTTATAGCAGAATGTTCTGGGGTATTTCCTGGAATGCGAGTTATAGGGCGCTAAGCTAATAGCATTAAATCGAATGGCGTTTCGGCTATAGACAAGCTAGAGCTAAAACTCAAAATGCATATTGCCGGTATCATGGTCCACCATGAATGCATGAAAGGGGGGGGGGGGGGGGGTCTTTTCTGATTATTGATTACCAATAACGGCATTAGCCTCAGTAGCCTTATTCGCTGACCGGGTGGATGGCTATGAGAGCAAGGATGTAATTGACGTCAAATCGCTCTTACCTGTGGCCGGTTGGATCCCAAAAAGGATTTCCCAGTTATAGATCGCCATCTGCTAGATCCATATGTCCATTGGCTGATGATATATTCCTTTACTGCATACTGAATTCAGCGTGCCAAAAACTATTCCAGGCCATCGGCTACACGCATAGCTTTAGGCTAACAGAAAAGCCCATTCATAATAATAAAAAAAAAAACACCAGTCTGTAACAGGGAACACTGCATTATCGACAGCGCCCCTATGAGGATCTGGCCGGTAATGCACTTTTCCGAATTCCAAGAGTAGGGTAAATCTTCATATATCGCAATAGCTCTGCGCTCTGTTCTATATTGGGACATCCCCTTTAGCATATAGGGCTACTTGAAAGAATTTAGTTATACCAATGCACCTGCACCTGTCCAGCCACGCCCACTCTCGCACATGCACTTAAGAGAGGGGTGTGACCGTACTTCCGCTCTTCCCTAGTCACCTTATCCTGACAATCAACTTAACACTGATATTAGCTATAGTATCCTGAATTATGAGGAGCCAGAGCGGTGCAAGACAGGAAATCATTGCCCTTCATTTCTAATATTGGAAAAGGCACGATAACACAGACTAAACGCACATAAACAATCAAACATTTAACATTCAGTCAGTCACTCAATCAAACAATTAACATTTAGTCAGTCACTCTTGGTCCCAAGTTGGTATTTATCTTGGCGTAGCTTCCTAGCCAATGTTCCAGGTGTGGTCCTGTGACTGTTCTGTCCCCAGTTCCCCTCAAACTCACAAACACATCCTCAGACTTATCCTCAGGCCTCGACACCATGACCTGCAGTCAAACAGCCCAATATCTATGCTGGTCTTTTTTAACTATAGCTGGGGGCCTGGAGGAAATGTCAGCAGAGCTAATGCTGGAGGATGTGACCTCTGGCCTGAATGGATATGATAATGCTAAAAAGTATTCTAAATCTTTTCCCCCTCCAAAAAATATGTAAAATGTAAAATAATGTATTATGTTGCCTTCTGGGTGATGTGCTGAATCCTTCTGAGTCAATCTATTCGACAGGTGGTTCATTTTGTAATATAGGTGGGTGTTGATTGGATCATTTGTAATACAGGTGGGTGTTGATTGGATCATTTGTAATACAGGTGGGTGTTGATTGGATCATTTGTATTACAGGTGGGTGTTGATTGGATCATTTGTAATGCAGGTGGGTGTCTGCTTTTGAGAGACTCACCGTTTATCTTGGCCGTGTCCCTGGGGTGCTTGTGATAGTTCATTGGGGCGACATAACTCACATGGCGAACATTGGCTCAGGAGGTAGAGCGGTCATCTAGTAATCTGAACATTACCGGTTCAATTCTCGCTCTTCCCAGCAGCGTGTCGAAGTGCAATACACTTAACCCCTAACTGCTCCTGATGAGCTGGTTGGCACCTTGCATGTTTTCTTCCACCGTTTGTGAGTCAATGGGTGAATGTGAGGTACAAGTTGTAAAGCATTTTGGATAAAAATTATTCTACATGGTCCGTATTTTTCTAGTTATATTGGTGATGTGACTAAACCAATTCTTCCACAAAGTCCAAACTTTTTATTACAAATATTCTGATACAGAATGTAGCATGGGTAACATAAATTAATAATAATGAGACATCTTTGGCGAAGGCCTTATTGTTGAAGGGGAGTGTTCGGTCATGCCCTGCCTGATAGCTGCCAGGGGCTCAGAAGTCTCCCGATCCAGGACAACAAGGCCAGCCTGGGTGCAGACTGCAGGCCCGAGGGTGGTGCTGAGGTAGTGGGTGGGTGGGTGTCCTGCGTGACATGGACACACAATTCCGGAAGGGCAAAATATATGACTAAATATTTTTAATGGAATGCGGCATAGGCCCCTGTAAAACCCCTCTATCTAAGATACAATGTTCCTTTATTATTCCCCCGGGTGAAATACAGGGGCCGTAGCAGTACAGGGGAGAGGAGGTACAGGCAGGGCAGTAGAAACACATACAATAAACATATCTTAGAAAAGCACATGCCTCTCTCTGACTCACACACACATACTAACAGTCCTGTCTGTCCTGTCTGCATATAGTCCAGGGGGTATTCATTATATATTATGAAATAGAAATAAAGATGAGGGTCTGATCTGCAGGACAGGTGAGATATATGTTACTGTATCAATAATAATAACTAGAGGTGGGCATAGATAATTTTTTTTAATCTAGATTAATCTATCTGCAATCCTGGATTTAATCTAGATTAATCTAGATTAAAATGGCTCAAAAAAAAAAAAAAAATGCCGAAGGCATTCAAAATATGTGTGTTCTACCCAAATAATGACCAGAAGTAAGTCCTTACTTTGTCTTTCCTCCTTATGTTTCTCAGGCCAGGTGGCCCATTACACCATGAGCCCATCTCCCGTTTCCAAAATGCATTACAGACTGTTTGAAAAAGCTGTTTTTCTATGATAATTGGTAATGAAATATCAAAATAATGTTCAATAAGATGTACTTGTGTTTAATAAGTTGTTTTATTCAGAAGTTAACACAAATAAATAATATTACCAGTACAGTACAGTATCTAGCACACTCTCAGGAGCAAAACAGAAAGAAGCATTTCAAACTTGAACTATGTGACATGGCTTGACTCAATCAGTCCAATCTCTATTTCTCCTTATTCCACTCAGGCAGACCAGCTTGTTTTATGTAGCGGTGTCTACTTATAGTGCCTATAATATTTTTCCCGTTGGGTGCCAGACAGGGCCAAACCCTGCCAATGCAAATCAACTGCTCCAGTGGAGTTGCTCAGTGGCCAATGGTGTCAACTGTGGTTGTACTGGGCAGCTCCCAAGTGTGAATGGAACTGTGTGAATGTGAAGC